>NC_064620.1:103768409-104071439 GCF_023898315.1 Schistocerca nitens | reverse complement strand
ACAAATTTCATTAAGGAATAAATATATTGGGAAGCAGTAGTTAGTATCCCTAGTTCCCTAAACAGGCTTCTGCAGGATGTTCTTGAGTTCACACCACATATAATTCTTACTGCACGTTTTTGTGCCCGGAAAACTTTAGCTTGGCTTGATGAATTACCCCAAAAAATAATCCCATATGACATTATGGAATGAAAGTAAGCATAGTATGCCAGCTTTTTCATTTTTATATCCCCTATGTCTGACAAAATTCGCATTGCAAATAGAGATTTGTTAAGACACTTCAGCAGTTCTGTGGTGTGCTCCTCCCAGTTGAATTTATTATCAAGCTGTAATCCCAAGAATTTAACACTGTCCACTTCTTCTATCTTCTTGTCATCGTATGTTAGACATATACTCTTGGGACACCCCATACAAGTTCTGAACTGCAGGTAGCGTGTTTTTTCAAAGTTTAGTGACAAGGAATTGGCTAGGAACCAGTGATTAATGTCCAAAAATATTTTATTAGCTGATCTTTCTAAGACTACACTTGATTTGCTATTTATTGCAATGTTTGTATCATCGGCAAACAAAACAAACTTGGAATCTGGTAATGTTACTGATGAAAGGTCATTGATATACACAAGAAAAAGTAAGGGCCCCAAAATGGAACCTTGTGGGACCCCACATGTAATTAGTTCCCAGTTGCACGAGTTCTCTTTCAGCTATCTAAATTAAGAAACAAAGTCAGCAAGAGTATGCTGCTACAATCTAATATGTACTGACAAGACCAATTGTATGAAACCATACTAAAATGTTGATAATAAATAAATATTATTTTCGGCGTAAGCATTCAATACAACAATCACACAATTTAATCTGGTCGGGACATAATAAGACTTCACTTTTTTATGTGGTGTTTTCAGGGCCACGGTCAGGAATATTTCTATTAATATCCAGCTCTTTTATTTTGGCGAAATACATATACGCTGCCACACTGAGCTGTTTTCAGAATCGCACGTGTCAAAACAAACCACTAGCTGACGACAGTTTAGAATCTCGAACGTTCGTAAAAGTCGATAGGTGTGTTAATCGACTAAAGCGTACACACGTCATAATGACGTCACATCAAATCGAGGTTGGGTGAACTTAGCAGCCTCCGTGCCAAAACGTCTGCGTCAGTAAATAAATTTTTAAAAAAAGGTGGAAGACGAGCTTTTTTCTCCGCCCCTAGTTTCGACCACTGCATTTTCATACATTATCCAACGAAGTAAATACAAATTCCGTATTGTTCATCTTTGAATGTAGCAGCCGTTCAATGTACTACGAAAATCCGACTGGCAAGACTGACTGGAATGGTTGTCAATATGTCCAACTCTACTTGTCAATATGGCCAACTCTACATTCTGAATTTTTTCCTACCTGTGGGAAGAGATGGTTGCTTATAGGAACTTTTACGAATTGTGAATCACTTGCAGTATTCTCTTCACCATAAGAATAATACGAATGTAAACATTTTTCCATGTATTCCTTCGTGTTTTGTGCTATCTCATTTAAATCCTGTGTGCCTAATAAACTACGAAACTAGAGTGAGGCAACAGCAAACGTGGAAGAATGTATCATGCCATTTTTATAATCGTATTATTCTTATGCTGAATAGTGATAGAAATGAAGCACGGCAACTGCATATTGATTCCAAACTTAACTGGGAAGAACACGTAAATCAGGTTTGCAAAAAGCTTTCAAGAGTCTCCTATCTCCTTTGGAAACTTAGGGACATGATTAGCATGAACTTTCTGAGAACAATGTACTGTGGACTCTTCCAGTCACATATTACATATGGCCTTCTCATATGGGGGCACAGCTCTCACAGTAACAAAATTTTGTTGATGCAGAAAAGAATGCTGCGCATAATGTGTAAAGTCGGTCCCACGGAGCACTGTCGTCCTCTCTTTATAAGGCTAAGACTGTTGACCATTGTAAACTTGTATATTTATATCTGTGTGTTACACATTAAAAACAATGGTATGGAAGGTGTTGTCAGGGAAGAAATTCATAACTACAACACTAGAAGGAAGGCAGATTATGATATACCAAGACACAGACTAACAAAAAGTAGTAACTCACACAAAGTGAATACCTTAAAAATATTCAACAAACTACCGCAATCTGCTCGGGACATGCCCACAAAAATTCTTAAACAAAATTTGTACAATTGGTTATCTGACAATCCATTTTATTCTATGCAAGAATATTATGATCTGAGTAGCACAGAGATAAACCTGTAATTGCATAATTAACTCAATTAACTACTATATATACTGTTACAAAATATTTCATATCTAATACCTTTGTATTTCAACTGTGTTAGGTAACTACTTTATTTGCCAGTGTTATGATGTGTTACGTAACTACTGTGTTTGCTACTACAATGTAACTCATTTTTGGTACCTTTGTATGTATCTGAAACAAGAATATGTATTAAGCATTGTAGTCACCTGCTTAAGGTTTAGGTTATTTGTAAGTTACTCATATGCTAATTATATCTATGCCTTATATATAGTGTCTGGAATATTAATATTATTTTATGTACTGACGAAGCCTATTTCATCTTGCATGATCAATGGCTAATAAAGAATCTTGAATCTTGAACTGACTAGTTTTTAATTCAAAGATGACTCTAATTTCTATGCAGAATGTTATCTACTAAACAGGCGTCTGCAAAGATTTTCAAACGGAGAAAAGTTTTCGCTAAACTTTCGTTCAGAACATCTGTCATACGCAGTCTATTATTTGGTTCTTGTTGATCATTATCAAAGAAAGCAGCAGTGTAAGTAACAACAAATAGCAGTCTCTTGCCATTGTTTCGCTAATGAGACGAAAAAGCAAAAACGAAATGAGACAAAAGCAAGCCATGCCGCGAACGGCGACAGGTCGTAAACACTTATCATCAGAATGCGACGAACAATGCACGACACAGTACAATAATGCATTTTGAGCTTAGAGTGACGGAAACACCTATAACAAAGAGAACGGCACTAATCAGATCAAAGAAAAATAAGCAATCAATTCAAACCAGACGAAGCACGTGAAAAAGGAAGTGCACCCGTATAAATATGGACGGAGCGACTGACGCATAGCAATGACTATTGTTGTTTGTTGTGGTCTTAAGTCCTGAGACTGGTTTGATGCAGCTCTCCATGCTACTCCATCCTGTGCAAGCTTCTTCATCTCCCAATACCTACTGCAACCTACATCCTTCTGAATCTGCTTAGTGTATTCATCTCTTGGTCTCCCCCTACGATTTTTACCCTCCACGCTGCCCTCCAATACTAAATTGGTGATCCCTTGATGCCTCAGAACATGGCCTGCCAACCGGTCCCTTCTTCTAGTTAAGTTGTGCCACGAACTCCTCTTCCCCCCAATTCTATTCAATACCTCCTCATTAGTTATGTGATATACCCATCTAATCTTCAGCATTCTACTGTAGCACCACATTTCTAAAGCTTCTATTCTCTTCTTGTCCATACTATTTATCGTCCATGTTTCACTTCCATACATGGCTACACTCCATACAAATACTTTCAGAAAACTTCCTGACACTTAAATCTATACTCGATGTTAACAAATTTCTCTTCTTCAGAAACGCTTACCTTGCCATTGCTATTTTACATTTTATATCCTCTCTACTTCGACCATCATCAGTTATTTTGCTCCCCAAATAGCAAAACTGCTTTACTACTTTAAGTGTCTCATTTCCTAATCTAATACCCTCAACATCACCCGACTTAATTCGACTACATTCCATTATCCTCGTTTTGCTTTTGTTGATGTTCATCTTATATCCTCCCTTCAAGACACCATCCATTCCGTTCAACTGCTCTTCCAAGTCCTTTGCTGTCTCTGACAGAATTACAATGTCATCAGCGAACCTCAAAGTTTTTATTTCTTCTCCATGGATTTTAATACCTACTCCGAATTTTTTCTTTTGTTTCCTTTACTGCTTGCTCAATGTACAGATTGAATAACATTGGGGAGAGGCTACAACCCTGTCTTACTCCCTTCCCAACCACTGCTTCCCTTTCATGTCCCTCGACTCTTATAACTGCCATCTGGTTTCTGTACAAATTGTAAATAGCCTTTCGCTCCCTGTATTTTACCCCTGCCACCTTTAGAATTTGAAAGAGAGTATTCCAGTCAACATTGTCAAAAGCTTTCTCTAAGTCTACAAATGCTAGAAACGTAGGTTTGCCTTTCCTTAATCTTTCTTCTAAGATAAGTCGTAAGGTCAGTATTGCCTCACGTGTTCCAGTGTTTCTACGGAATCCAAACTGATCTTCCCCGAGGTCGGCTTCTACTAGTTTTTCCATTCGTCTGTAAAGAATTCGTGTTAGTATTTTGCAGCTGTGGCTTATTAAACTGATTGTTCGGTAACTCTCACATCTGTCAACACCTGCTTTCTTTGGGATTGGAATTATTATATTCTTCTTGAAGTCTGAGGGTATTTCACCTGTTTCATACATCTTGCTCACCAGATGGTAGAGTTTTGTCAGGACTGGCTCTCCCAAGGCCGTCAGTAGTTCCAATGGAATGTTGTCTACTCCCGGGGCCTTGTTTCGACTCAGGTCTTTCAGTGCTCTGTGAAACTCTTCACGCAGTATCGTATCTCCCATTTCATCTTCATCTACATCCTCTTCCATTTCCGCTATTCAGTACCTCCTCATTAGTTATGTGATCTACCCATCTAATCTGCAGCATTCTTCTGTAGCACCACATTTCGAAAGCTTCTATTCCTTCTCGTCCAAACTATTATACCTGGTAAAGCTTAAATGCTAATCTTACCACACGAACCAAACTACCTTAGCTGTATTGTCATTCATTCGACCTAAATTGTGTCTCGTATTACAATGGACCAACTTTCTTTCAGTTTGGAGGTGCGGTCTAAAACGTTTCTCTCCACTTGAATTTCGAGTCTCAAATTTCAGGTGCGGCTTAGATTCGAGTGCGGCTTAGATTCGAGTAAATATGGTATTAACTATATTGTCTCTTTAAATTTCTCCTTGTGAAGCATACGACATTTGTAGCCATCATACAGATTTTTGATTATGTTTAGAATTTTCTGTGGTATACCATACTTTCCTAGCACCTACCACAGCACTTGACGTTTCACAGAATTGAAGACCTTTCTAAAATCAATGACCATCAGGTATACTGTCATGATCTATGGCGTAAACAATATGACATAGTGGTTGGCATCATGGATTGGTGTGCTGCAGGTCAGATGTCCATACATGTACATCTACATACGCACTCCGCAAGTCACCATACAGTACATAGCAGAAGGAACCCTTTACAACTACTAGTCATTTTCTATATTAGGTTAGATTAGATTAGATTAGTACTTGTTCCATAGATCATGAATACAGCACTTCGTAATGATGTGGAACGTGTTAGGCTCCACTCACAAATAGATCGAGGGGAAACAACTGTCTGTAGGTCTCCATATGAACACTAATTTCTCTATCTTATCTTCATGGTTCTTATGCAAAATGTACAGTAGCAGCAGTAGAAACATTCTGCAGTCAGCTTCAAATGTTAGTTCTCTAAATTTTCTCAAAAGTGTTCCTCAAAAAGAATGTTGCATTCCCTCCAAGGATTCCCATTTGAATTTCTGAGCAATCTCCATAATACTTGTGTGTTGTTTGAACCCACTGTTAACAAATCTAACAGCCTGCCTCTGAATGCTTTAATTTCTTCCTTGAATTTGACCTGGTATGGATCCCAAACACTCAAGCAATACTGAAGAACGGGTTACACTAGTGTCCTACGTGTGATCTCCTTTACAGACAAACCACACTTTCCTAAAATTTTCCCAATAAACGAAAATCGATCATATGCCTTCCCTGCTAGTACCCAAGTGCCTGAATTATTTGTTATTTTGTATTTATTGTTTCCTGAAATATGTTTGTATATCTGGAATATTCAACAGCTGTATAAATAGCTGCACTCTGAGTCTGCTCCATCTGTATGTCCATTTCAGTAATAAATGTGCTTCACTGATGACCCTACTCTCAGATTTGGACTTGATTGTGTTTCTGAAGCAACACTGTTTGGTGGAGATGCTGGGAACATTAAAACATGTACCTCATTGTGGCTCCAACTAGGCAAAGTGAAAACCATTACCTATAAAGACAAGAATGCATGCAGTAAATCATTCCCAAGATCTGCATGTTTTGGAGGTAAATGGATTGCAAAACAGCAGTAAGTCAGCTGCACATCAGGAATCCATGAATGATTTCTGGAGATACTCGTCAGGAGCCAACAAAATGGATGGAAGGATTTGGCTGATGCTGGGTATCAGTCATGATACTGTTCACGCCTTCATGACATGGAGTGTTTGGCAAATGGATGGTACAGCCAAGCAGTTGTTCAAAACCAACAAAGATAAGCTCAATAGTTGGAACAAATTCCAGGCCAAACTGAAGAAAATGTTTGGTGACAAGCAGCAGCAAGCTCACTTAGTGGAAAAAAAACTGCAGAACAGGGTCCAATAGGATGGAGAAACAACACTGTCAAACATACAAAATGTTTTGGCCCTACACCACATTATGAATCTTAAAATAACAGAAGCTTACAAAATCTCATACTTGAGGAAAGGAGTCGCAGAAGACATATACTGAGTTCTTCTGGTAAAGGATGTCACAACAACAGAGGAATTCATCAAGTGGTGCCAGTGAATCAAGAAAATACAACAGAAAAAGAGTTGGACAAAAGACGTATGACTGACTGTCAAGTGTTGTCCCTACAGCTTTTGGGAAGAGTAGTGTGATCTCACCTTTCTCATATGCCAGATAGTAATGGAAAAGAAACAGCAGTGTATGGCAGCTAGAAATATCTGAATGAGTTCACAAGAGATAGCAGCCATGAATACCAACCCCATACATCAGGAGGTAAAAGAGAATGTTGAAGAACAGCCAAACACACTAAGAAGAATGAACTCAGCCAACTCGCACTTGTGCTGCTGCCACCATCAAATGACAACCCAATATCCAAGCAACGGAGGAACAACCAAGTACTCCACAAAGTATAAGGGGCAGTCAAATGAAAACAAGACAGACCATATAACGAGAATGGCATGGACGATGGTAATGCAGGTAGGTGTGTGTATAGAAGGGACTTCAATTGGGAATCACTAAGGAACAGTGCGAAAATTCACCACTGTACATATGTCGGTTAGACGGGCTTGACGTGATGTCAGTAAGTCGTGTGTGCAACTGACTTCACTATGGATGCTGGGAAAAAGGAACAGTAAGATGTGGTGCCATTTTTAACTGCAGAATGAGTGTCAGGGAGTGAAATTCATACCCAAATTTCAGCTGCATATGGAAAACACAGTATTTCATGTGTGCACATGTTTGTATGGAATAAACAATTTCAAGAAGACCAGGTGTTATTTAAAGACAGCAGTCATCCAGGACAGGCTCATCATCTCATTACCCCCTGTCATTGCTGCAATGGATGTTGCCATCAAAAGTGACTGAGAGCAGGCAGTGGAAGACATTTGGCTGATGCTGGGTATCAGTCATGATACTGTTCACGCCTTCATGACAGAGCATTTAAAGTCCGGGAAAATTAGTGTGCAGTTGGTTCCCCACAGCCCAACAAAGGAGCAGAAGTTGAACAGAATGTTGGCATCACTGCAGCATCTATAACAGTATTACAATGAAAAATATAACTTCCTGTCCTGTACTGTTGTGGAATATGGAACACAGAGTCATCATTTTCAGCTGGATAGCGAGCATCAGAGCCAACAGTGGAAGCACACTGATTCACCCCCACTGCAAATCCAAACCCATGCAAACCAGCTCTGAGAACATAATGATGATCTTTTTCTTTGACTACAAGGGCCCACTGCTCATTGGCTTTATGAACACGGTACCACAGTACATGGACACTTTGTAAAAACTGAAGTGTGTCATAGAGTCCAAACATCCGAGAATGTTGATTTTTTTATTTATTTATTCTCTGTAAATAAATGCAAGGATTTTTTGGATTGTGTACATATTTTACAATTCCTCTCAAGACTTTGCGTGAATAGATAAAACAATTAAGCTAAAAATTTTATATAGCTTATTTCAAATACATATAAGTATTATTTGTATAAACGAAAGTTGTCTACTCTTCTGAACGAAATTCCTTAATACTATAAAAACATTTATTGATAATAAAAGTCCTTCAACGCCATCTGAAGCAATTTCCACTTGAGTTTTTAAAAAATTTTTGAGCTTGTTATAAAATTGATCTCCATGTAATAGGGGTGGTTGTCTGTACTTTTTGTGTTATGTCTTTCCAAACGATAAGTCTTCTGAAGTAAGAGTGATTTCAGGTGTGCCGCAGGGGAGTGTCGTAGGACCGTTGCTATTCACAATATACATAAATGACCTTGTGGATAACATTGGGAGTTCACTGAGGATTTTTGTGGATGATGCTGTGGTGTATCAAGAGATTGTAACAAGTGTAATGTGCTGAGAATACATAGAAAGAAAGATCCCTTATCATTTAGCTACAATATAGCAGGTCAGCAACTGGAAGCAGTAAATTCCATAAATTATCTGGGAGTAGGCATTAGGAGTGATTTAAAATGGAATGTTTATATAAAGTTGATCGTCGGTAAAGCAGATGCCAGACTGAGATTCATTGGAAGAATCCTAAGGAAATGCAATCCGAACGGAGAGCAGTGCGCTTCGTTACAGGATCATTTAGTAATCGCAAAAGCGTTACGGAGATGATATATAAACTCCAGTGAAAGATTCTGCAGGAGAGACGCTCAGTAGCTTGGTACGGGCTTTTGTTGAAGTTTCGAGAACATACCTTCACCAAGGAGTCAAGCAGTACGTTGCTCCCTCCTACGTATATCTCGTGAAGAGACCATGAGGATAAAATCAAAGAGATTAGAGCCCACACAGAGGCATACCGACAATCTTTCTTTCCAAGAACAATACGAGACTGGAATAGAAGGGAGAACTGATAGAGGTACTCAAGTTACCCTCCGCCTCACCATCAGGTGGCTTGCGGAGTATGGATGTAGATGTAGATGTAATCACATTCTCACCTAGTATTGTAAATGTGTGCATCTCTTTTTAAACTATTATACTTCTATGTTTTAAAATTAGCTGAACAGTTTTATAAACATATATTGTTGGCTGTGTTAGTAGATTCTTGCTTTTGAAACTCCCTTTGCAATATTAATTATAAATAAGCTTACACATGATCTTTACTGCCTGTTTTTGGAGAATGAAACCCTATTTACATGCCTGGCAGCAGCATGCCTCATACTTCAATTCAATACATGAGCTATGGATACACTAAAGCATAGTAGATAATGCCCATTTGCTGATAATTAAAAACTTGTGCAATTGTCTTCATTGCATATATTGATTATTTTAATTTTTGGCATACAAAATCAATATGATGCATCCAAGAGAGTTTCTGGTCTACCATTATGCAAGGAAAGCAGTTTTGTCATCCAGTTTTATTTCTGTGTCACCAATAGACACAACATGTGATGAAGCAAGCTGGGATTTCTTTACTTCTTCTCTTCTTTTTGCATCTGCCTCCTTAAATTGGAGTACTCCCTCGGGCATGGCTGTGTGTGTTGTCCTTATCGTAAATTAGTTTAAGTTAGATTAAGTAGTGCGTAAGCTTAGGCACTGATGACCTCAGCAGTTTGGTCCCATAAAACCGTACCACAAATTTCCAAATTTCAAATATAGCACCAGGTCTAATTTTGTGCTTAGTTTTGTGTATGTAATCAATTTCCTAATTTATTTCGACCATTCCTAGTTAATATCTTTTGCTACAGGTCATTATAGAGTGAAATCAGTAATTGTTTCGTGACTTAGATTCTGTTGTTGACTTATAACCTAATATAAATTCTGTACTTATTATGAACATTTGGAAGAAGAACTACTAGGTTTCCTGAAGAATTTATTTGGTTCTATTTGAAAACATATTAGCAAAGCCATCCCCCTAAATTAATTACAAAATAATTACCAGGTTTGTCAAAAGTATTGTTTGCATAACTATATCTGTTAATTTCATTATTCAAACAAATAATTCAGCCTAACCTTTGTGGTAGAAGGAACTGTTAAAAAGAAGGAATTGTTTGATGTATTCAGTTAGTTGAATGAGTTATGTTTTAATTGTAAATTCTGTAACTTAAACATTGAACAATGTATAGTTTCAGTGCCTATTATTGTGAGGATATATAAAGAACCAATTTTTAGTCCCGAGACAGTCAATCCACAGCCGATTTTCAAATGTGAAACATGTGTTGCTTAGATTAACAACAATGCATCAACTTAACAGTGGAGTAACAAAAATAGGCTGTGTGTTAGAGCAATTAATGATAATGTCTGTTTAATTTATTTGAAAAATAGTGTCACATGTAGTGTATTATTCTGCAAGAATTGTGTACTGTGTGGTTAGATTTTTACTGCTAATAGATGTTCAACGGCAAGCTATTGTAGCAGTATGCCGATGTTGCCTGCAACCTATTAATGAATCTTATCAACATTTACCAATAGTGAAGTGGCCATATAATTGTGTAATATAGGGGCTTATGAATGTGAAAGTAAAGAACTGTTAAATGCAATTTTGCAACTGTCAGCTACATCATTTACAGTAGTCAGTGTTGAACTTGCACCCCCCCCCCCCCCCCCCATTTTTCAGCCAGCATAACAATGCAGTACATCAACACTGAGGGCTATTAACAAAGAAATAAAGCAGGCAATCATCACATATGGTGCCCTTTCAGGTGGGAACTATTGTATTTGGACACAATAAACAAGGACTTGCAAGCATTGAACAGTGAACAGTGCAGTTAGAATGGAGTGGCTGAATTTAAAGTAAGTGTGGCACCAGTAATATTGAGAACAGTGAACAGACTAATTGACAGTGTAAAGTAATTACAGTATTCCAAAAGTTTGATCATGTGTGAACAAGCAATACAATAGGAAGCATCAACAACACAGCATAACAATAGAAGATCATTGGCTGAGGTTATGGAGACAGCCATTAGAAATGTTGGACACAGCAGCAAATCTGGAATCAAGCTCATCGGAGCAGCCATTCTGAAAAGAAGCTTCAGCAGCCAATCAGCATGCCAGCTGGACTCAACTTACATGATGTAAAGAAGCAGGTTTTCGATGAATGGGAGTAACCACAGCAGCAGCAGGAGACGAGTGAATAAAATTAGGTAATTCATAGGAAAAGCCATTTTATATTAAGTGATACATAATGAGTGGTCTTAACAAACAAGACAGTCTGATGGCAGAGAATGGACAACAGGGAAGCGATGTGATTGATAAAAAAGCTGTGGAGGTTAAGTTTTTAAATGAACAGAAAGACTTAATGGGGACTGATTCGGTAGACAACAGTGGCTATAAATCAGACATGATTGTAACTTTGAATGAAGGGAATGAAAGTCATATTGTAGATGAGATGATAAAAACGTCATCTATAATGTATGGTGATATGAGCGAAATGGTCAAAAACAGTACTGAAGTGGATGAAATCGTTAAGGCTAAGGAGGAAGAATCTAGTAGCAAAAGTCAGCAAAGGCAAAAGTTTATGACAAACGGAAAACTGGAAGTGATATTAAGGCAAATTATGAGTAGTTTGATTAGTATGAGTACGAAAGAAGACATTAGTAGGGTGGAAAATGGTATGAAAAATGACATTAGTGGGGTGGAAAATAAAATTGGTAGCATTAAAACGGACATGGCCAGCTTAAAGGATGAACTGAAGAAAGAAATTAAAAAGGAAATTAAGGTAGTCGGCCTTAATCTTTCAGAGTTAAATAAGAAGGTTGAGGCAGTAATGAAAGATTATGTGAAAAAGTAAAGAAAGTAGTACAGAATACTAATGAAAAATTTACATTAATGAGTAGTAAATGCGTAGAAGAGAGACAGAAACTTTTTGATGACTATAGTAGGATGGTGGAGGCGTCCGAGAAACAGTGTAACAATGAAGTCAAAGCAGCTGAAAATTTTGTGCGTAAAGTAGGGTTAAACTTGAGAACCAAACTATCAGATCTAAAATGATTTAGAAATGGAGTTAAAAACCAAGTGTGCAGTAATGGTAAAAGTAAAACTGGTAAAAGTAAATAAAAATGTAGATTTAAAATTGGCTGAAATGGAGAAAAAGGTGAAGAGGTACAAAATCTAAAGCATAGAGTGTGCAGTGTCCCAAACAGTCCTTCATTTGTTAGTTGTAAGAAATATAATAATTTTGAACCATTTGGAGAAGTGCATCTACTCAATTTCAATAGGGAATTTAATGATTTGCATGAAACATGGAATGACAAAGAGAAAATTTCATTTGCAAGAGGTTTTTTGAAAGGGGATGCTTATGGGTCATTAGCTCAGGTAGCTGATAGTTGTACTTCATGGCATAGCTTTAACAAAGCATTTTTAGATGAATATTGGTCCAAAGAGAAACAGCAGAGAAATTTTGAGTGAATGTTGAGGAGGAGAGAGATCTGACTCTAGGAAAGGTACTGTGGAAGGTTTCTGCCAGTTTTTGAGAAGCAAACTGAAATATTTGGTCAAAGAGCTAGGTAGTCAATCAATAATTATGGGTTTAGAAACTAAGTTGCCTCAGAAAGTTAAGAGAATCGCTTGTACCTGCCCCTAGGAGTAATATTACTCATTATTTGAATTATGTTGATAAAGTGGAGAGGGTGAAGCCATCAGTGGAAAATCATAGGAGGAATTTTGATGATAATAATCAATCAGGGAGAGAGTTTTAGGTAAATAGGATGAACAGAACTAATTCTAGTAGAAATTCAAGGAATGACTGGGTGGAGGATAGCCAGGATGGGTGCAGAAATAGTAGAAGGAATTCAAAAAAAAGAAAAGGAGAAGAAGATGGTAACTCTGGATCAAACCTTTTGAACTAGACAGCAAGTAGGGGTTTCAACATTGTATGTTGGATTCAATTATAATAGCGATAATGCTTACCCCAGCTGTCTTTCTAATTTTTTGTTCTTCCTGAGGTAGTCTAACCCTTCTCCTATCCTATCATTAGTTTATAAGTGAATCAGAAACATTCTGTCTTTGACTTCCATGTGATTTTGTACAGCAGAATACTTTAGCACAGGAATATTTTCGAAAACGTTTCTTCAGTGTTATTTATATATATATTATCTTGTGTTAGTGATAAGTAATGGATTCATAAGAGGATGGAAGAAAAGGCAATAAAAAATAAATAAATAAAAATAAAAAACCAGCAGTCACATTTGGTAAACATCTATGTGATACTGTGTTTATTCTGGTTTTATGAAATGTGGTTAAAGGAAATTGGTGTCAATGTTAAAGAATTTCTGTCAGACAGAGAGGTACAGTTAGCAGAAAATAAAAGGTGTCAGCATAAGTGGAGGAAAAGGTGCAGATTATCTGAAAACTATAATTAATATCTGAAGTAATCATCTCATATGTGAAATTAGTATAATTTGGTGCAGCAGCAGAGGCGATATGCAGTAAAAACCATCTTGAATACTAGATCTTAATATTAATTGTGGTGTAATGGAAGGATCTGTGCTCAGTTCAGTCAGTATATGGAGATAACTACCTATAGAAGTGTGTCATGGTACAGCCTGTTTTAACATTAAGGAAATAAAACTTTAAATGTAGTTGCCTGGAGTAATGTGTGGGGAAAGAATAAGCAAGATTTGTATGTAATTGCCCTTCAGGCTAAAATCTCAAGCAATTTGATGGAATACAGTGAAATAATAGTTTTCTAAGTGGTAATTTTGTCTGATCGGTAATGAGAATTAAGTTTGCCTTAGCATAAGGATCAGTTACTGTGGAGTGTTTTTCAGTAGAAGCCTGTCTCTGCAGTAGGGGTATTTTTTGAGAATGCACTGTACTAGCTAACGAGGTAAGAAGTGTAAGTGAAGTAATGGAGGTGACAGGCATGATTGAATAATGTAGAAGATGACTGTATACAACCAAATTTGGTGTGACTATATTGATGATATATTCATGACCTAGCCAACATTGGGTAATGTGTATGTTGTGCAATTCATGACAGTGCAGCTGGGAATGAGAGCTTAACAGAAGGGCATAGTTTAGTGAGGTACAAGTCATAGAATTCTGCATTATCAGATCTATAAGTTATCTGAAAACTTCTATTAGTGTTCTGAAAAATTATGAGTTTAAAGTGGTAATACTGGAATGAAGAAAAGTAATTTTGCTGACTGTGGTGCTACAGTGATGCGAATATTCTGACAGGTTAACTATTTGGTACCATTTTGTTATTTTGTGACGATTTAATTTTGTGGCTGAATGAGATAGTACTCAGAGCTGAGTGGAGAAATAGGGCAATGATTTTGATTTGAGTAGTAAGTTATGTGATGCTGAGTCTATTCTTTTTTTCAAAATGTAATGATCAGTAAATCTATGTTACTGCACACCTTGACCATTTGCTAGAGGTAATGTACATATTTTGGACATTAAGCTGATATGAGTCCATAAACGGGGTGAATTTCAAACCAGGATTTGGCATTTCGTGATTTTGCAAATGGAAAAGAAAACCCAAATCTCTCAAGTTTAAACAGTTTGAGACTAGTCCCCACCTTTCATACTATAGTCAGTACTAGTGTTAATTATTGTGATGTTATGAGAACTGTGTAACGTATTTATTTATGAAGTAATGACCACTATTTGCCATTAGTGTGAAACATTTTTTCCTTATACTTAGAAGTAAAAGTGAGTGTACTAAAGTAGGGTATTTTATCTAATTTTTTCATGTACTGTGGTGGAGGAGAACCACCTCCAGAGGAACTGACAGCAGTGCATTTCCTTACTAATTAGCATTTGGACCTTTTGAAGGTGTGGGAAAATGGGTGAGAAAATGTGTTAAAGCTCAATAAAAGAGTGAAAGTGCTTGTGCAAAATACTAAACATTGAAAAAGTGAAATTTTCTGTCTGAAAATGAACTGCAAGGCACAGTGCAATTCAACTTTTTGCAACCCCTGATCATTTATTCTCTGAAGCAAGAGGGGACTAGAAAGTGATATGTATCTTATAATGTAAACTTTGTTTATCCAAGAAACGGCATCACTTATGATGAAGATGCCTATTTTATTAAAAACATAATTTGTGGATTTTTGTGCCATTATACAATACATTATAGGTAAATATTTTGTATAGGGATTTTCATATGGAAAGTCCATATATGTAGAAATATGAAAAACATATGTACCGTAATTTTTGATAAGGAGATTTCTTAGGCAATATTCTTTTGTGTGTAGAATGTTAAACCCACTTTCTGGTGTTACTTGTGGTCACTGAATTGCCCAATTATCTATTTGCAATATCTATCTGATCAATCCAATCAGGAGGTAATGTAATGAAGCTAGCTGGGATCTCTTTACTTCCTCTTTTGTTTTGCGATCTGCCTCCTTAAATTCATTTTATTTTCATATTTACCTAATTACAATTAACATGCATGAGTATAATCTGCATTTTTATAAACGAGAAAGGTTGTCCCCCAGTCTTCAGGAATATAGCACCAGATCTAATTGTGTGCTTAGTTTTGTGTATGTAATTTATTTCCTTATTTATTTTGACATTCCTAGTTAATATCTTTTGCTACAGATTATTATTGGATGAAATCAGTAATTGTTTCGTGACTTAGATTCTGTTGTTGACTTATAAACAAATATAAATTCTGCCCTAATTATAAACATTTGGAAGAAGAACTACTAGGTTTTTTCAAGTATTTATTTGGCTCTATGTGAAAACATATTAGCAAAGCCAGCGCTTAATTAATTCCAAAATAATTACCAGGTTTGTCAAAAGTATTGTTTATATAACTATATCTGTTAATTTCATTATTCAAACAAATTATTTTGCCTAACCTTTGTGGTAGAAGGAACTGTTAAAAAGAAGGAATTTTTGGATGTGTTGAGTTAGTTGAATGAGTTATGTTTTAATTGTAATTTCTGTAACTTAAACATTGAACAATGTATAGTTTCAGTGCCTATTATTGTGAGAATATATAAAGGACACAGTCAGTCTGACCATGGCCGATTTTCAGATGTGAAACATGTATTGGTTAGATTAACAACAATGCATCAACTTAACAGTGGAATAAGTCTAACACAAATAGACCATGTGTTAGAACAATTAATGACAATGTCTGTTTAATTTATTTGAAAAATAGTGTCACATGTGCTGTATTATTCTGCAAGAACTGTGAACTGTGTGGTTAGGTTTTTACTGCTCATAGATGTTCAAGAGCAACCTACTGTAGCAGTATGCTGATATTGCCTCCAACCTGTTAATGATGTTTATCAACATTTATCAATGGTGAACTGGCCATATAATTGTGTAATATTGGGGCCTTATGAATGTGAAAGTAAAGAACTCTGAAATGCAATTATGCAACTGTCGGTTACATCATCTACAGTAGTCAGTGTTGAACTCCCCCCCCCCCCCCATTTTTCAGGCAGTGTAACAATGCAGTATATTGATACCGAGGACTACCAATGAAGAAATAAGGCAGGTGAACGTCACACATTCTATTGCACTTCATCGAGTTTGTGATGTATTTGAAAGTCCATTAGACTTGTTTTACTCAGGTTTAAGCTAAATAGATTGTTTAGGAAGTAATTTTTCAATACAAGTAATAAACAAGAACATTTTTGGGCTAGATCATTCATGTTGGATCCCCAGTTAACAACTGTTGTGTGATGTCGTAGTTCAGTACCTTGTTGTTGTGTTCTGTGGGCAGATCACTAATCTAAATTATGGACAACAAAGGCCACAAAATTGACCCTTGTGGCACACCACCCTTTACTATAGTTGTATTGGAGCTGTATTTCTTTATAATGTCATCCATTTTGTGTGTGACTTGTGTGACCTGATATCTATGTTGTAGGTATTATAGCAAGAGACTTTTTGTTGCTCTTCCGATATCATAAGTTTTGTGTTTATCAAGTAGCAGCTCATGAGATACTGTGTCACATGCATGTGATAGATCTATGAACAAACACGGATGGTATCATTATGTTGCAGGATAATGCCCACCCGCATGCTGCCTTTTTTGTTTCGACTATTCTGCAGAGGTTTCACTGGGGAGCCCATACATATCTTCCATTCAGTGCTCATATATCCCCTTGTGATTTCCATATTTTAGAAACTCTGAAGAAAGACATTCTTGGCCATAAACATCCTTCAGATGAAGAGGTGCACTTCTGGGTATAATAATGGTTTTATAGGCAACTACAAACATTTTTCCATGAAGACACTGACCATCTTGTCTCACAGTGAGATAAATGTATTAACAGTTGCAGTGATTACTTTTGAAATAATAAACAGTTTACTTACTATTTCCCTCCTGTCTTGTTTTCATTTGACTGCCCCTTATAAAATGACAGTCAGCTGGAGCACGTAGGACAACAAGTCACTCTGTTTTCATTGTGAACACTCTAGACATGTTGTGAGCTACTGCAGAGTAAAAATATGAGGGTTTGATGACTATTATGCACAAGACATCAACCATCACACAAATCCTATTTACGACAGTTGACTGCAGATGATTATGTCAACCTGTTGGCTGAAGCTCATCACCATACACAGGACAAAGTCCTTCCACAACATGCTGTCGCCATACATATGAACCAACCACTCACCTAAGATGAACCAGCCATTCACCTAGCCACTGAATTCAGGAAAACTAAGTGCAGTGGCCATCTATAAAGGTGAGGCCATCACAGATCAAAATGCCCAATGCACAACAGTTACCAAAATGACAGGAAATCTCATTGATGACCAACCGGTGTGGGCGCTAAATGACTCAGGTGCTTCTTTTTCCATAATCGGACACCTATCATTGTCAGTTTAGGAAAACTATGTTCCATGATATGAAAACAACTGTGCTGAAAGTCACAAATGGGAGGTACATTCAGAGAGCAGGATCATATATCAGAAGAATAACTATCAATTGCAGAATGCGCTCTTTGAAATTTGTCTTGTAGGATGTAGTCATACAGTTATTCTATGATGGGACTTCTTGCAAGCATCACAAGCCATCAATGTGTGTGGAATATCACAGTTCCGAATTGACTAAGCTATTTCAATGAGTCTATTGAGTGGCTGTCTGCCATTGAAGATTTTCAATCGGTAAGCGGATCTAAATCCCCTATTCAGTCACTCGTTGACCACGATGGCACCGAAACAGAGGACGACCGAAGAAAGGCAGAAATACTGAATTCAGTGTTCCGAAACTGTTTCACTGCGGAAAATCGTAACACGGTCCCTGACTTCAGCCGTCGCACGGATGCCAAAATGGAAAATATTGAAATAAACGATATCGGAATTGAAAAACAACTGCTATAACTTAGTAGCGGAAAAGCATCCGGACCAGACGAGATACCCTTAAGATTCTACAGTGATTATGCTAAAGAACTTGCCCCCTTTCTATCAGCAATTTATCGTAGATCTCTGGAAGAACGTAAAGTACCTAGCGACTGGAAGAAAGCACAGGTCGTTCCCATTTTCAAGAAGGGTCATAAATCAGATGCGAATAATTATAGGCCTATTTCACTTACGTCAATCTGTTGTAGAATAATGGAACATGTTTTGTGTTCTCGTATTATGACGTTCTTAGATAATACAAATCTCCTTCATCATAACCAACATGGATTCCGCAAACAGAGATCATGTGAAACCCAGCTCGCCCTATTTGCCCAAGAAATTCACAGTGCCGTAGACACTGGCGAGCAGATTGATGCCGTATTCCTGGACTTCAGGAAGGCATTTGATACGGTTCCGCACTTACGTTTAGTGAAAAAAATACGTGCTTACGGAATATCGGACCAGGTTTGTGATTGGATTCAGGATTTCCTAGAAGAAAGAACACAACATGTCATTCTTAACGGTTCAAAATCTGCAGATGTAGAGGTAATTTCGGGAGTACCGCAAGGAAGCGTGATAGGACCTTTATTGTTTACAATATACATAAATGACTTAGTTGACAACATCGGTAGCTCCGTGAGGCTATTTGCAGATGACACGGTTGTCTACAAGAAAGTAGCAACATCAGAAGACTCGTACGTACTCCAGGAAGACCTGCAGAGGATTAATGAATGGTGCGACAGCTGGCAGCTTTCCCTAAATGTAGATAAATGTAATATAATGCGCATACATAGGGGCAGAAATCCATTCCAGTACGATTATGCCATAGGTGGTAAATCATTGGAAGCGGTAACGACCGTAAAATACTTAGGAGTTACTATCCGGAGCGATCTGAAGTGGAATGATCACATAAAACAAATAGTGGGAAAAGCAGGCGCCAGGTTGAGATTCATAGGAAGAATTCTAAGAAAATGTGACTCATCGACGAAAGAAGTAGCTTACAAAACGCTTGTTCGTCCGATTCTTGAGTATTGCTCATCAGTATGGGACCCTTACCAGGTTGGATTAATAGAAGAGATAGACATGATCCAGCGAAAAGCAGCGCGATTCGTCATGGGGACATTTAGTCAGCGCGAGAGCGTTACGGAGATGCTGAACAAGCTCCAGTGGCAGACACTTCAAGAAAGGCGTTACGCAATACGGAGAGGTTTATTATCGAAATTACGAGAGAGCACATTCCGGGAAGAGATGGGCAACATATTACTACCGCCCACATATATCTCGCGTAATGATCACAACGAAAAGATCCGAGAAATTAGAGCAAATACGGAGACTTACAAGCAGTCGTTCTTCCCACGCACAATTCGTGAATGGAACAGGGAAGGGGGGATCAGATAGTGGTACAATAAGTACCCTCCGCCACACACCGTAAGGTGGCTCGCGGAGTATAGATGTAGATGTAGATGTAGATGATCCCACCATCATCAAGGAGTTGTGTTCCAGCCATCAATCAAGATGCTCAGTCTGTAACATTTATTTGGTCTCAGATTGAAGTTTCTTGGTGGCACTTGAAAAACTAAAGTATCATAATCTGAAATTGCTTTTGTTGGTAGTCATGCAGTTTAATGATGAACATAATATCCTTGTGTTAAATTTTTCACCAATTCACATTTATTCAAATCAAATACGTTCATTTGGAATTATGACCAATCTATACCAACTGAAAGATCTTTACATATTATTCCACTGGTAAATCTAGCTCAAACTGCCAGCCAGTGTGGCTGAGCGGTTCTAGGCACTTCAGTCTGGAACCGCGCGACCGCTACTGTCGCAGGTTCGAATCCTGCCTCGGGCATGGGTGTGTGTGATGTCCTTAGTTTAGTTAGGTTTAAGTAGTTCTAAGTTATAGAGGACTAATAACCTCAGATGTTAAGTCCCATAGTGCTCAGAGCCATTTTAGCTCAAAGTATCCTGCTAATTTTCACCCAAAAGAGGGACAACAAAAAACGTTATAAACAATAGCAACATTCAGTGGAAATTCATCTACATAGTCCATGCTTGTTATCTATGATTAGTTCACTTGCACACAACACCACTTTACAGTCTCTTGTCCTCACTCTCAACACAGCAGTTAGAATAGTTCATCAACAAAAATTCAGTATTTAGTGACAACGAACCTGTCTTTCAAATCACAGTTTATCAAAATGAATACGGCACATAATTATCCATTGCACAAATGTTTCTGTGACCATAATTGTGAATGCAGTAGCACAGCCAACACCAATAGCAGACACTGCAAGAGAGGTGTTCTGCATCACAGCATGGTTTACTGTTAAAAGTTGATGGAACATACATCCCAAGAAGAATTGTAACATTTGTCTGCTTTATTTCAACGAAATGCATTGTGGTAATGGCTGAAAAATGGGGAGTGAAGTTAATAGTCCTCAGTGTCGACATACTGCATTGTTATACTGGCTGAAAAATGGGGGGTGGAAGTTCAACACTGACTACTGTAAATGATGTAGCTGACAGGTGCACAGTTGCATTTCACAGTTCTTTACTTTCACTGTTCACATCCTCCCAATAATACACAGTTACGTGGCCAGATAACAATTCGATTCAATTCAGTCTCTTTATTCATCCGTTAACAATATACGCTGTATGGATGTAGTCAATTACAATATAGTTTCTTATATTTAATTTGTTTAAAAAACTTGGATAATAAATACAAATATATTATATCGATATATAAAAATAATATTACTTTTCCATATTCAGATATTCTTCAATATTATAAAAACTATGTGTTAGTAAAAATTGTTTAAGATCTACCATGATTTTATGAAATTCTTTAATTTTCTTTATTGCAGAAGGCAATGCACTAAAAAGTATTTTGGGCTGGTAGTTTACACTTTTTTGGTAGAGTGCTCCTTTGTGGGTGTCTTTGTGAAAACCATCCCTGTTCCTTGTTTCATGGTTATGAAGCTGATTATTTAATGTTGAAAATTCCTGGTGAGTTTTCAGAAAGCATACACATTCATAGATGTATAAGCTAGGAAGAGTCATTATTTTAAATTCTTTAAATATTTCCCTGCATGACACTCTGCAGGGAACCCCTTTCATTATTCTAATAGCCCTTTTTTGAAGTTTGAAGGCTTCTTTTGCCCTACCTGTATTTCCCGAAGCATTCTTAGTACATAGCAGCATGTACTTACTTTTTTACTCAAAACTTCTAGATGCTTTTCCCACTTCAAGTGCTCTTTCACCCATATACCTATGAATTTTGTATATGGAGCTTGTGCAGTAACATAGTTCCCTAACTCAGCTTTTACTCTTCTTCTAGCTTTACTTTTAATATTACTGAAATTCATCAATACCGTTTCATCATTATTTATGATCAAAGCATTATCGCTAAATGATTTTCCTGTCGCATTTATTGTCCTAGAGACACTCTGCTGTAGATTATCCTCGCACACACACACACATATCCATCCACACATAAACAGACACAAGCAGACATATTTAAAGACCCTTTATATAAAATGTCTGCTTGTGTCTGTATATGTGTGGAAGGATATGTGTGTGTGTGCGAGTGTATACCCGTCCTTTTTTCCCCCTAAGGTAAGTCTTTCCGCTCCCGGGATTGGAATGACTCCTTACCCTCTCCCTGAAAACCCACATCTTTTCGTCTTTCCCTCTCCTTCCGTCTTTCCTGATGAGGCAACAGTTTGTTGCGAAAGCTTGAATGTTGTGTGTATGTTTGTGTTTGTTTATGTGTCTGTCGACCTGCCAGCACTTTCATTTGGTAAGTCACATCATCTTTGTTTATATATATATATATATATATATATATATATATATATATATATATATATATATATACTCACACACACACACATATCCATCCACACATATACAGACACAAGCAGACATTTTATATAAAGGGTCTTTAAATATGTCTGTGTATGTGCGGATGGATGTGTGTGTGCGTGCGAGTGTATACCCGTCCTTTTTTCCCCCTAAGGTAAGTCTTTCCGCTCCCGGGATTGGAATGACTCCTTACACTCTCCCTTAAAACCCACATCCTTTCGTCTTTCCCTCTCCTTCCCTCTTTCCTGATGAGGCAACAGTTTGTTGCGAAAGCTTGAATTTTGTGTGTGTGTTTGTGTTTGTTCGTGTGTCTATCGACCTGCCAGCACTTTCGTTCGGTAAGTCATATATATATATATGGTCTTTCCGCTCCCGGGATTGGAATGACTCCTTACCCTCTCCCTTAAAACCCACATCCTTTCGTCTTTCCCTCTCCTTCCCTCTTTCCTGATGAGGCAACAGTTTGTTGCGAAAGCTTGAATTTTGTGTGTATGTTTGTGTTTGTTTGTGTGTCTATCGACGTGCCAGCGCTTTCGTTTGGTAAGTCACATCATCTTTGTTTTTATATATATATACATCCAAAAACAAAGATGATGTGACTTACCAAACGAAAGCGCTGGCACGTCGATAGACACACAAACACACACACAAAACAAATGAAATTCAGTTTAAGAGAAGCCTAAAGGATTTATTGGTGGCCAACTCCTTCTACTCCATTGATGAATTTCTCGGTAAAACCAACTGATATGTGTGTCTTTAAATATGTCTTCTTGTGTCTGTATATGTATGGATGGATATGTGTGTGTGTGCGAATGTATACCTGTCCTTTTTTCCCCCTAAGGTAAGTCTTTCCGCTCCCGGGATTGGAATGACTCCTTACCCTCTCCCTTAAAACCCACATCCTTTCGTCTTTCCCTCTCCTTCCCCTCTTTCCTGATGAGGCAACAGTTTGTTGCGAAAGCTTGAATTTTGTGTGTGTGTTTGTGTGTCTATCAACCTGCCAGCGCTTTCGTTCAGCAAGTCACATCGTGACTTACCAAACGAAAGCACTGGCACGTCGATAGACACACAAACACACACACAAAATTCAAGCTTTCGCAACAAACTGTTGCCTCTTCAGGAAAGAGGGGAAGGTGAGGGAAAGACGAAAGGATGTGGGTTTTAAGGGAGAGGGTAAGGAGTCATTCCAATCCCGGGAGCGGAAAGACTTACCTTAGGGGGAAAAAAGGACAGGTATACACTCGCACACACACACATATCCATCCACACATATACAGACACAAGAACACATATTTAAAGACACACATATCAGTTGGTTTTACCGAGAAATTCATCAATGGAGTAGAAGGAGTTGGCCACCAATAAATCCTTTAGGCTTCTCTTAAACTGAATTTCATTGGTTGTTAAGCTTTTTATGGCTGCTGGCAAGTTATTGAAAATGTGTGTTCCTGAATAATGCACACCTTTTTGTACAAGACTAAGTGACTTTAAATCCTTGTGAAGATTATTCTTATTTGTAGCATTGATTCCATGAAGTGAGCTGTTGGTTTGAAAAAGTGATATATTTTTAATGACAAATTTCATTAAGGAATAAATATATTGGGAAGCAGTAGTTAGTATCCCTAGTTCCCTAAACAGGCTTCTGCAGGATGTTCTTGAGTTCACACCACATATAACTCTTACTGCACATTTTTGTGCCCAGAAAACTTTAGCTTGGCTTGTTGGATTACCCCAAAAAATAATCCCATATGACATTATGGAATGATAGTATGCCAGCTTTTTCATTTTTATATCCCCTATGTCTGACAAAATTCGCATTGCAAACAGAGATTTGTTAAGATGCTTCATCAGTTCTGTGGTGTGCTCCTCCCAGTTGAATTTATTATCAAGCTGTAATCCCAAGAATTTAACACCGTCCACTTCTTCTAGCTTCTTGTCATCGTATGTTAGACATATACTTGTGGGACACCCCTTACAAGTTCAGCACAGTTACTTTTATTTCTAACTTAAGTCTAAGAAAAAAATACTTAACACTAATAGCAAATGATGGTCATTACATCCTAAATAAATACATTACATTGTCCTCATGACATCACAATAATTAGCACTAAAACTGACTATAGTACGAAAGGTGTGGACTAGTAAAAATTTAAAATCAAGTGCACATTACACTACAAAACATTACTCTAAGTCATAGCTGTCTGAAACTGGTTAAACTTGAAAGATTTGAGTCTCTCTTCCACTTGCAAAATAGCAAAAGGTCAAGGTGTGCAGTAGCATAGATTTACTAATCATTACTTTATGAAAAAAGAATAGAGTCATCATCACATAACTTAATTACTACTCAAATCAAAATTAAGGGGATGGAAGTTGTACCAAATCATTGCCCCACTTCTCCACTCTGAGTACTACTCTCGTTCAACCAGAAAATTAAATCCTCACAAAATCACAAAATGTTACCAAATAGTTGACCTGTCAGAATATCACATCAGTTTAGCACCACAGTGATCAGTTAATCAGCAAAATTACTTTTCATCATTCCAGTATTACTGCTTTAAACTCATAATTTTTCAGAACACAAATAGAAGTTTTCAGATAACCTATAGATCTGATAATGCAGTATTATATGACTTGTACCTCACTAAAAGTGGCTCTTTCTGTTAAGCTCTCATTCCCAGCTGCAGTGTCATGAATTGCACAACATACACAGTTCCAATTTTTAAAAAATAAGTTAACATTGACTGTCATAATCATTTATTATTATTAAAGATTTAAAATATAATGTTGTATTTTTATTATTATAAGCAATGTATGTATTACGTATTTCCTGTAGTATATAAAATACTGTAACAACTTAGGTTAAAGACTGATGAGTCACCAATGTTCTCAATAGAATGATTGTATAAAAACATGTTATGTGACAATAAAGTATCTTATCTTATCTTAACTAACAAAGCACTCTCTTTGTTTAATCACAAGAATGCATCTTGTGGTATTTCAAAAGCCACTCACAAGGGAGCATTCCCAAGTGTCAATAAATGATCTTGAAATGTGGCAGATATGTAGAGGGAACAAAATAATGCAATACATATTTTTTATGTTCTAAATTGTTCACTTTTAAGAGGTAAAACACACCCAGAAAGGTAATTTGGCATATTAGGTTTGGAGGGAATATCCTTTTCAATTTCATTTCATTTCATTATCTTTCCATAAATCATTTACATGATGTAGGAATTGTCGCAACAAAGTTATCGTACTAGTATAAGTACTACAAACATAATAATATAACTTTCAAGGCACTTTTAAAAGTACAAATTTAGACATATAAATTAAAAATTATGGCAATAAATTTACACACTATTGCTCAATAACATGTTTTTTAATTCTCTTTTAAATATGTGCAGTTTTGGTATTATTTTTAGATCTTTGGGGAGAGCACTGTAGAGGATTTTGGGTTGGTATAGTACACTTTTGTGATACATAGATGTTTTATGAATTTCTCTGTGGAAATCATTCCTATTCCTTGTTTCGTAGTTGTGAAATTCTCTGTTTAATGTAGAAAATTCCTCGTGTTCTTTTAAGAAACATATGCTTTCATATATGTATAAGGATGGTAGTGTCATGATTTTTAATTCTTTGAAAGCATGCCTACAAGAGTCTCTATATCCTATACCTTTTATTATTCTGACTGCCTTCTTTTGTAGTCTAAATGAATGTTTTGTTAGACTGTTGTTCCCCCAAAACTGTACACCGTATCTTAATAAACTTATTTATAGAATTTAGTATCTCTGATTCAGTTACTGGATAAAGGAACATTGTCATGTCATTCATGGGGATTTTTACCTTGCTACTGGAATTGCATTTAGTTTTAATTAAATTTATGGCTATATTTGTGAAATGTTTATTAAATATGTTGGCAATCTGAAGTGGGTCCTTAACAGTTTTACCCCCACTTTTAATGACAAAGCTGTTATCTTTTCTTTTGTGTATACCTATATTTTTATTTATTACCTCCCAAGTTGACTTCATTTTGTTGTTACTTTTCTCAATATATGAATCATTTTCAAGCTTCTTAGCTGCAATTATTACTTTCTTGTACAGGCTTCTATAACATTTCACATGTGCTTTCAGTGCTACGTTCTTCCTGGCTGATTTATTTAACTTTCTGAGAGTGTCTGATGACTTTCTAATCCCTTGTGTAACTGATGTTTTGGTTTTATGTTTTGTTTTGATTCTTTTTATAGGAAAGGCAACATCAAAGCAGTGTTTGTAGCTTTCAAGGAATGAGTCAAACTTTGTGTTGACATCACCACTTGATTCACTACCCCAGTTGTTATTTTCCAGAATGTAATTAAAAATTCTTATGCTGTCATCATTTATAAATCTCCTTTCTCTGTAATTGTTATTGATAACAGGGTCCTCGTAAGATGTGACATTTAAACTCAATTTGATACCCTTGTGATCCGAGAAACCAGTGTCAATTACTTCAGTGTTACATTAACACTTGTCCTTGTTTATAAATACTTGATCTATTATAGTTTCAGACATATTTCCGCATCTGGTAACTTCATTTACAGTTGCCATCATATTATGACACAAAAACAGATTGCACAATTGCTGTTGTTTACTACAATCATTCTTAAAGTTAACATTAAAATCACCAAGAACAATTACATTATGTTTAAGTTCATACAGTAGTCTCTCAAGGTTTACCATAAAAATGGCAAAGTTGCCCAATGGTGAACGGTACAAACACACAATAGTAATTTTTAATTTGGTTAGCTCACATATACTGTGTTCAACATATTTTTCTATGCGTTTTAGTTTACATTTAATTTCTTTTGATTCTAGCCCTGTCCTAACATAAATACATGTCCCACCCCCTTTATGGTTGATTCTACAAAATTTGCTAATCATTTCAAAATTTGGAATAATTATGCTAGACGCTTGCATTTCTTTTACCCAGTGCTCACTTATGCATAGTATGTTAATGTCTTTTAGATAGTCAGTTAATAAAACTTCTATTTCAGCTAATTTACTTTCTAGTCCCTGCACATTTTGGTATACAACTGTTAAAGTTTCATGTAGTGGATTTCCTGCACTATTTACCTTTGTACTTTCTTGTTGCTGACACTGTAAATATTCTGTCTTTTCTTCTCCTTCGAGTTGCGAAGATCCCATAAAAAATAGTCTCTACGCACAGCAGCTCTTCTTATCCTGAGGCTCTTCCTTTGAGGTGTCTGCAGAGCAGCTGATGATTTCTGGATCTAGTAGAATGGTTCTTGGCTGTTGGTATGGTTGCAGTCCTAGTTACAAGTGAGCATGGGGCATTAAGTGTGTGGAATGTGCTGACAGCTTCATCATTGGAGGTTTCAGGTGCACATGAGTTTACACTAGGTTTGTAGGCTTTCTCATCTGAAGAAATTGTTTTCTCTTCAACTCTGCTGGATGTTTCTGACATTTCTGCTGGTACCCCATATTCTACCACTCCTTCAGATACTGGTACCGGTATGTTAGGTATCTCTCTCATCTTAGACGTTTCCTTGCAAATTTCCATTTGCTGAGTTACTGCTATGGTGAGGATACCAGGCAGTTTGTGTTGATCATTGAGATTATTTATTGTTTTCATAATCTGAGCACAGACATACAGTTGTCCTGCGCTATTTAGGAGATCTCCACTGTTTATGAAGTGTTGTTTTCTGAAATCTAGCTGGACAAATGTTGAATTTGGGTAGCACTTTGTTATTTTGTGAAGCAGTCTGTTAGTTTTTTTGATTTCTTCCTTAACTGAAAATAATAAGTAACTCAATATTATGATTTGAAATCATTCCAACAATGAAATAAATGCTTAAAACAAAATGCTTTCTTATATCATGCACATAAAATGAACAAAATTTCTTCACATAATATACATGATGGAGAACACAATATAAGACAAAATTCAGCAGGATTCCAAATTGTTGTGGGTGACACTCTGAATATCTTGATTTGGATCAGGCATGTTTTAGTACGCTGGTAAGCCTTGGTGAAAAGAACTGATTATGTAGTAGTGACTGCAGCTTAATTATATTGTTTCTCAAGAAGAGATTGACATCAAGATCATTCAATAGAACTATGTCTGCAAATCTGCTCACAAAGTTCTTCCAACATTGAACGCTACTTACACCTCACGACTTTACAAGTGTTGATGAACCCTTTGGGATCACTAGATCCTTGTCCTCTGGTATAATGTTCTGTATGGTTCTTTTACAATGACAGCCCTAACAATAATACAGATTTTTCATCCTCACTGGGAAAGAAAACATCTTCAAACATATTTTCACTTGGTCACATATTTATTTACCAGATTTCGATGCTGTCTCAAGAAAATTTGGGGCTTCAAAGAGAGGTTATCAAATTCTTGGTCTAAATCACAGTTAGTTCCTTTTACAGTTAAGATAAGGCATGTTGTCAGTGTGAAAAAACCGTTTTGACCACCATACCCAAGGACAAGAAAACTGTTCACCTGATGATCCCAAAAGCCTCGACAACACAGGTAAAGATGTGGTACATATATGGCTTTTGATGTTGGAAGAACCTTGTGAGTGAGAAGATTTTCAGGTCTAGTTCTGTTGAATGGTTTTGATGCCAATCGAGAATTAAGAAACAATGTAATTAAGCTGCAGTCGCTACAACATAATCAATTCTTTTTATCATGGCTTAACAATGTACTGAAATATGCCTAATTCAAATCAGGATATTTAGAGGATCATCTGTTCTAACACTTTAGATGACCCGAAGTGATGTGAAGTTGGATTGCAAAATACACACCTCTCTCCCATAGGTTGACTTACTTGGTATGTACAGCCGATCTTCTTCTCTTGATTTCCGGCTATGTCGATCACCAAAAACTTATTCTCCGAAGAATACTACTGGTTAACAGGAATTTATAAGACTCACTCACTACTTTTGAAATAATTTAGTACTCAAAGAATACTTCTAATTCAGTCATCATATACTTCAACTTCCACAGAGAACAAATTCAATATTTCTTACATCAATATTCGAATGTTTACAAGTCAACCGATTCGTCTCGCATTAGACTCGATAAAATACATCTGCAATAACGCTGGTTTAACAACCACATCATTTATGAATCCGTCTTGCCTCTAGTGAGCCCAATATGTGAAGTACTTAAAAGTCTATAATCAATTGTTCATTTTTCTTTAACAATAATCACAGTCACTAAAACAGCAAAGAATACTACATAATTACTTCTTGTTGTTTCACCACAGCTTCTGTGGTGCTAGGGGCAAATACTTGTCGGCGTCGTTCGACCACCACGCTTACAGTCTTCTCATGACAAACTTCCAACCTGCACACAGAAACAGGTGGTGCAGTAGATATGATTCCACTCTCCCACTTATATTTAAAATATCATGTGTTCAAGATGGTAGAAGGTCAAGTGGTTCTAGAATTTATGTGGAAATTCTCGAAGCGCTACACTTTGACAATTTGAAATTCTGCTGATTTTGTTTTGTGTTCTCTGTCATCTATATTATGTGAGGAAAATCCATTCATTTTATGTGAATGGTGTAAGAAATTGTTATGTTTCAAACATCTATTTACAGATTATCATTGCTGTAATGATTTTATATTATAATAATAAGTTACTTATTATTTTCAATTAACAAAATACATATATGTCAAATTGAAAAAAAGTAAAACATAAAATAACAATTTAAAACACAACAAATATAAGTAAAATAAATAACTAGACTAATAACGAATGTTTAGATATTTTAATTAAGTATACTGAAAATACTCTGACAGCACTGTGTGCAGCTTATTTTCCAAAAATGGTATGTCAGAAAGCAGCTTTATTACACATGGATGTATATAGCTTGAAAGCTTCTTTAATTTATACTGTAACACCTTTTGGGGTGTGTTTTACCCCTTAAAAGTGAAATTGGCACAAAAAAAACATAGTTCATTATTTTACCCCCCCCCCCCCCCCCCCTCTACACACCCGCCAAGTTTCAACACAATTGTTTATTGACACATGGGAATTATAGCTGTCAGACATGAAAAACAAGCTGCATATTTCCTTTAAATTCATTTGAATATTTGTTTTCTTGTTGCATAAATCTAATTAATTTTTTTATAGTGATAATTATTTTTAGTGTTACCAACTTCAAAGATGCTAAATCAAGATATTTTTACTTTCATTGTTTTCCATAAATATAGCAAATTAGAAATAATATAATGACAAAGAATTCATACCTGGTGGAAAATCAGTGTCAACTGAATCAAGGCAATCAATGGCTGGATTAGGTGATGCAGCAGTAAGTAGGCACGTATTCCAGGGTTTGCGCGGAGGTCTCAGGTGCAAATAATGTGACAGACTGACTGCCTTGCTGTGTCCCAGACCAACGAAACATGGATTCCATGAGAGACAACCATCATCAGAGTTAACTACAAATACACCTCTAGGCACTACTGCTGCAGCTTCTGTTACTGCCCAAACCGTTGCTGACAGACGATCTTCTTCCTTCAGTGGAGCCACGAGTTCTTCATTCTATTAACAGTTTAGTACAACAAATAAGAACAACCTGTTTTTTGTATGACTAATTTTTTGTATAGGTTGCTACATATTCAGATTTTTTTATATGCTGCTATTGTTGTTTTAGGTAACTAACTGGAAGATTTTAAAACATTTCCAAGTGAAAAAAGTTTACACAGAAGAACATTGTGAGTTATTGCATTGTTAAATGACATAGCATGTAAAAAGTAAATAAATACTTCTATTATAATCATTTAACATTCCAAAGATTAATGGATGTCCTATTCTATGCAGCTCTGCTGAAATGTGTATCAACAACAAATAATGAGTCAGCATAAGATATCCGATACAAATCTTAAAACAAAACACAAACAACAGGAACTTTCTGCATTTCACTGTAACTCATTTCACACTGGTTGTGATCCACGGTGTTGCCAAGCTGAAATATTAATAGGCAAAGTAACAAAAAGTTTTTTTTTTTTAGTTTCAGTCTATTTACTTACAGGCTGATTACTCAATGTTTCCCAGTTATTATGTATACCAATCTTATGTATTCCAAATTTGTTTGAAATTTCTCAAAGAGTTGTAGTATTAGACTTTACATTTCATCCTTTTCTATTGCCACTCCCACCAATAAGGATGGGGGAAAAGGACACCAATCAGCTTAGAAAACCCCAGAGCTATGGTTTTTACACCAGTACTGATCATTTTTAAAATTTTTAAAAATAACTCCATTCCACTTACATCACACCCCTAAACATACTAGAAATTTCTTACTGCTATAATGTTTTAGATCACATATTAGAGACTTCACTATTGAATCAGGTTGTGTATCAGATACTTTAACACTTTTGTGGTATGTATTTAGTTCTTTACTAACTAAAAGTTTGTGAGCTCAGTTGTTGGCATATATTGCCCTTAGATGAAGGAATAAATATCTGGATATTATCTTCAACATTTATACTTAGGTAATTATATAATATTCAGTTTATATTCTCACAAGTTAATAAGGGAAAGAAAAGTTTCTGATTATCCGCAATCACGATTATGCTTATGACATTTAAATATCTAAAAATAATAGCTTCAGAAGCAATTACAACAGTTTGTGTAAGAAAATGAAAATCCATCTAAACTATCACAGAACACAAATTGATACATAATCTAATAAAACACTTAGCTACAAGATTTACATACTTACTCATATAAAAGTTATTACCTTTCAAAAATGTATAGCTCTTAGAAAACTTAGAGGAAGGCATATTCACAATGAATTTTAAATTATATCAAACTTGTTGTGTTATGCTATAATCCAAGCATTTAAATGCATAAATTACATCTCAAATAGAAATTCTACAGCATTACCTGTTTCACACAAATACTGATACTGTCCTCATAATCAGATTCTTGTAATACCAAAACAATGCATAAAATTTGGAAAAGTGTCTTTAGAGAATAATAAAAATTAAATTGTAATGTTGTTTCAAGAATAGTAAAACAACTTGTCAGTTTGAAGTTCTTTGTGCTGTAAGAGCAGGAATGTTAAATTATATTTTTTATAGTTTCTACTCGTTGCAAAAAAGTAGAAATATTATATAAAAATTACCAGTATCTGTTTTGTATTTAATGTAAATCTGAACATGCATTAGTAACCTGCATAAATAAATTAAAATGTAATAAGTGTATTGACCTTGGAGTGTGTGTACTATGTTTATAACTGAAAGTCAGAGGGTCAGAAGCTTGGTAGATGGTTTAGGAGGAGACGTTATGTGTATGTCATGTATGGTATTGTGCTTATGGTGTAATGTTCATAACATCAAGTTATCTGTGCAACAAGAAACTTAAAAAAAGCACGATGGTTAAAACTGACTGCCAGCTTTATTTCTAGAAACCAATTCCATTTTTAAAGAAGATGCAACACTGAAAATTTGAGCCCCTAAATGATAACTACACAGTTTTGACATGTACAAGAACTTCAAAAACAAAGATAAGCAGCAAGTTCTTACTTAGTTCATTGTCTAATACATGAATTGGTAAGGCTGAATTCATGTCGAGTGTGATAGACGCTAATTGTAGCCAGGAAATCAAGTGGGGGTCACAATCTGTCAATATTCCTTTCTAGAGAGTAAATCGTACATATTCCAAATTCGTTCGTAACTGCATCAGGCATTCCAGAACTGTGGTTATGTGGCACCATTTCTTTCTCCTCACTACCACAAAAAAGGGATGCTGATGATATCTTTGCCCCATAGAATTTTTTCTTAGGAAGTAATCCATATGCATTCACCAGTATCAAGTTGATTTAATTTCTCTATGTATTCAGCACCTATATTTACATGTAGACCCTCCTGCAGCTGCCACCCCTTCCAACTCATCACTTTGAGCATTGCAGGAGTTCTAGCTGTACAGTACATTTCCCAGTTGGTAAGACAAATGTGTACCAATGTTAGCTGAAATTGGTCTGAACGTTCTGGAGCTATGCTTTGCATATCACACCTTCCCACCTCCAGCACCAGCCCTAGGGATTAAACGTCACTGGCAAGCACTGCCACCAGTTAGCTTAGTGATTCCAAAAACTATGAATTCAACACCAGTACATATCATTTTTGATTATGTTCACTTCACAGTACCTTCAGACAAACCCATCACTACCAATATTATGAAGGGGAAAGTTGCTACTTACCATATAGCGGAGATGCTATAGGCACAACAAAAAGACTTTCACAAATAAAGCTTTCAGCCATTAAGGCCTTCGTCAACAATAGACAACACACACACACACACACACACACACACACACACAAACACACACACACATATGAGACTGCAGTCTCAGGCAACTGAAACCAACACTGCGAGCAGCAGCATCAGTGCATGATTGGAGTGCCGACTGGATGGGGGTAAGGAGGAGGCTGTGGTGGGGAGGGGGAGGGATAGTATGGTGGTAGTGGCAGACGGTGAAGTGCTGCAGGTTAGACGGAGGGTAGGTGAGAGGTAGGGAGGGGGGAGATCGGAAAGGAGAGAAGGATGAACGAGTATATTGTGTAGGTTAGGCGGATGACAGAATACCACTGTGGGAGGAGTGAGAAGGATAGTGGGCAGGACATTTCTCATTTCAGGGCACAGATTTGTTTTTGTACAAGGTTGGGAGGATAATTACGATCTGTGAAGGCTTCAGTGAGACTCTCGGTATATTTTGAGGAGGACTGCTCATCACTGCAGATGTTACAACCACAGGTGGCTAGGCTGTATGTAAAGGGCTTCTTGGTACAGAACGAGTGGCAGCTGTGAAAGTGGAAATATTGCTGGTGATTAGTAGGTTTGATATGGACGGAGGTACCGATGTAGCCATCTCTGAGGTGGAAGTCAACATCTAGGAAGGTGGCTTGTTATGTTGAATAGGACCAGATGAAGGAAATGGGGGAGATGTTGTTGAGGTTGTGGAGGAATGTGGATAGGGTGTTCTCAGACTCGATCCAGATAGCAAAGATGTCATCAATGAATCTGAACCAAGTGAGTGGTTTAGAATTCTGGGTTTTTAGGAAGGATTCCTCTAGATGGGCCATGAATAGGTTGGTATACGATGGTGCCATGTACCCCAGATTTCTTTGTAGTTAATGCCTTCAAAGGAGAAGTAATTGTGGGCGAGGATATGGTTGGTCATGACGACTAGGAAGGAGGTTGTTGGTCTGGAATCCATCAGACATTGGGAAAGGTAGTGTTCAATAGTGGTAAAGCTATGGGCATTATATATTTTTTTATTATTTATGCATTACTTTGATCCTTGTGACTTCTCGCCAATTTTAGAGAGTTTTCACCTTTCGCTATTGTCGACTCCCTCAGATTTCATCTAGTTTCCCCCTTTTGCATCCATTTCATCCTTTTCATGAATTTTCATACGTTTGGGTGTATTTTTACGAAATTTTTCGGACATAATTCAAAGTCATTTACATAATTTTTCTCATTTTTTCCACCACCATGGATCTTTGCTCCTTCCAGCTGCATCAATACAGAAATCGCTAGCCAGATACCAGTCCCACATACTGTTCCTATGTTGTTGCTTGGCTCATGGAGTCTCCCCTAATGACCTTACATTCAAATTACCCACATTTAGCTGCCACCTGTCCTAGCACAAAGACCTCCACCTGTTTATATTCCACCAATCCTTAGCACTCACCAACATTGTCCTGCAAAACCATATCAACCAAGCCCAAACCTCCTTGCAGTACCTTCTCTCCATCCACAAAATTCTCCTACTATGCAATCCCAAATTCCTGGAACCCAAGACATACAATAAAACTCTTGCCCTGCAGGAACATGAGCAACATGCACAACGCCACCTCAAAAAGCTCTCCACCCTGCTCACTTAGGAACTCTTGCCTTGGAGTACCACTGTCCACCACCTCTACAAAAACCTCCTAACCTCCCCCACATCCCCTCATAGCTGACAAACCCTGTCTCGCAGACCTACTGCACATACACTATACTCCAAAACTCCCTCCCACCACCACAAAGAATCCAGAACCTAAACAGACCCGTAACACAGTCATCAATCTTTCCTCCAGAAGCCTTAGCCCCACAGAAATATCAGTTCTTTCCAAAGGTCTCACCTTTTGCCCCACTCCCAAATTCAATCATATAGTTCTTATTAAAGACCCTATCTCCTCCTTCCGGTTCCTACAATGGAAAAACCTTTTCACCACCAACGCTACCAATCAGATTCAACCAAAGACCAATATTGAACCCTGCCTAATTCAGTCCTCCATCCAACCATGATCCATCCCCAGTGCTCCCAAATCACCCCCTGTCAACTTTCCAGAATTTCTTAACCTTGAACCTTGCCTCACCATCATTCCCCACATCCCTTAAATGTAAACTAACATTGCATTTGCAGAAAGAACCGCAGTTCACCATCTAAAAACTGATCCCGACTTTATAAAACTACCTGCACACAAAGTCTCCACCACTGTTGTTTTGAACTGCAAGGATTACCTGGCAGAATGACTCTGCCAGCTGTCAGATACTTCCACCTACAAATCTTGCCACAGTGACCCCACTCCAGAAACGCAGCAGGTTCTCATCACTACTCAAATCCTTAGGTCCATTCCAGAACCTCTCCCTGGAGTCCACCTCCCTACTCACCCCTGCCATTCCCTGCTCTCCTACCTTCTACATGCTTCCTAAAATCCATAAACCTAACCACCCAGGATGCCCCCTTGTGGCCGGTTACTGTGCCCCCATTGAGAGAATCTCTGCTCTCGTACATCAACACCTACAAAATATTACCTGGAACCTACCGTCCTATACAAAAGATACCAACCATTTCCTCCACCAACTCTCCACAGTTCCTGTCCCTTTACCACATGGTGCCCTGCTCATAAATATTGATGCCACCTCCCTTTACACTAACATTCTTAATGCCAATTGCCTTACTGCTATTGAACCTTTCCCAAAGCCTGACAGATTCCAAACCAACAACATCCTTCCTAGTCACCATGACCAACTATATCCTCACCGACAATTACTTCTCCTTTGAAGGCATTACCTACAAACAAATCTGGGGTACAGCTATGGGCATCTGCATGGCACCATCCTATGCCAATCTATTCATGGCCCATCTAGAGGAATACTTCCTAAAATCTCAGAATTCTAAACCCATCACTTGGTTCAGATTCATTGATGACATCTTTGCTATCTGGATCGAGTCTGAGGAACCCTATCCACATTCCTCCACAACCTCAACAACTTCTCCCCCATTTGCTTCACCTGGTTCTATTCAACCTAACAAGCCACCTTCCTAGATGTTGACATTCATCTCAAAGATGACTATGTCAGTACCTTCATCCATATCAAACCTACTAACCACCAGCAATACCTCCACTTCGACAGCTGCCACCCATTCCGTACCAAGAAGCCCTTCTGTATAGCCTAGCCACCCACAGTCGTTGCATCTGCAGTGATGAGCAGTCCCTCTCAAAATATACCGAGAGTCTCACTGAAGCCTTCACAGATCATAATTATCCTCCCAACCTCGTACAAAAACAAATCTGTGCCTGCCCACTCCTCCCACAGTGGTATTCCGCCATCCACCAAACCAACACAATATATTAATCCATCCTTACACAAACCCTGTTCCCAACCCCTTACCTCATGGCTCATACCCCTGTAACAGACCTAGATGCAAGACCTGTCCCATACATCCTCCCACCACCACCTATTCCAGTCCGATCACTAACATCAGCTATCCCATCAAAGGCAGGGCTACCTGTGAAACCAGTCATGTGATCTACCAGCTAAGCTGCAACCAGCGTGCTGCATTCTACTTGGGCATGACAATGAACAAGCTGTCTGTCTGCATGGATGGCTGCCGACAAACTGTGGCCAAGAAGCAAGTGGACCATCCTGTTGCTGATCATGCTGCTTCACAGCCTAAGACATATCCTTCCCACCAACACCAGCTTTTTTGAATTGCGCAGGTGGGAACTTTCCCTGAAATACATCCTAAATTTCCGTAACCCTCCTGGCCTCAAACTCCATTAGTCACTGTCCTCACCCATCCAACCCCTTCCCTGTTCCCATTCCAGCACTACACAGCTGTCATTCCGCCATCATACCATGTCTTTTTACTTCATTCCTTTTCCGCTACTCCCCACCCCCACCCCACATTTCCCCTGCCCTACATCTAACCTGCAGCACTTTACCATCTGCCATCCCCACCATACTATCCCTCCCCCTCACTGCCCCAGCCTCCTCCTTACTCCCACCCAGTCACTACTCCCATTATGCACTGGAGCTGCTGCTCGCAGTGTGGTTTCAGTTGACTGAGGCTGCAGTCGCGCGCGCGCGCGCGTGTGTGTGTGTGTGTGTGTGTGTGTGTGTGTGTGTGAGTCTGTCGTCTATTGTTTACAAAAACCTTAATGGCCAAAGCTTTATTTGTGTCAGTCTTTTTGTTGTGCCTATCTGCGACTCAGCATTTCCGCTATATGGTGAATAGCAAGTTCCCTTTCCGTAATATTGTTACATTCCATCCTGGATTTTCCATTGTTTGAAACCCATCACTAAGGATGATAGGTCTGACTGCAATAGTGTATTTTTCCACAGTCATATATTTTCTATGGTAGGTCATGGAATCTTTGTTTTTAATATATAAGTATACACTCGCACACACACCCATATTCATCCACACACATACAGTGTGGATGGATATGTGTGTGTGTGCGAGTGTATACCCGTCCTTTTTTCTCCATAAGGTAAGTCTTTCCGCTCCCGGGATTGGAATGACTCCTTACCCTCTCCCTTAAAACCCACATCCTTTCGTCTTTCCCTCTCCTTCCCTCTTTCCTGATGAGGCAACAGTTTGTTGCGAAAGCTTGAATTTTGTGTGTATGTTTGTGTTTGTTTGTGTGTCTATCGACGTGCCAGCGCTTTCGTTTGGTAAGTCACATAATCTTTGTTTTTAGATATATTTTTTCCCACGTGGAATGTTTCAAAGATGATGTGACTTACCGAACGAAAGCGCTGGCAGGTCAATAGACACACAAACAAACACAAAAAATTCAAGCTTTCGCAACAAACTGTTGCCTCATCAGGAAAGAGGGAAGGAGAGGGAAAGACGAAAGGATGTGGGTTTTAAGGGAGAGGGTAAGGAGTCATTCCAATCCCAGGAGCGGAAAGACTTACCTTAGGGGGAAAAAAGGAAGGGTATACACTCGCACACACACACATGTCCATCCACACATATACAGACACAAGCAGACATATTTTGGTGAGGGCAATGGATTGTTCAGTTTGGAACTGGTATAGGGACTGATGGAAAGAAGGGTTGCAGCCAGAGATGGGAACTTTAAGTGTGAGGCCTTTGGGGGTAATGTCAAATGTTAGACAAGCCTGAGAAAATAGAATATGGGAGCATAATCTGGCTAGGGCGAAGGCATGTTTGCGGAGGGAATGTAAATAAAACTTAATGGGGTCGTTGTGGGGGTGTTGTGAGGGTGACATGGTATTAGAAGGTGGAAAGTGTAACTTGAGGCTGAAATGAAAATGAAAATAAAAATATATGGGGAGAGATAAAGGTGAACTGGAAAGTAACTGGAGATCTGGTGTGAAAAAGGCGAAAAGGTGTTGGTTACAGCTGGGCTATGTTGGACTTGAGTTGGTAGGCAACGATGTGCACAAAGGTTAGGTGGTTGTGTTGCCGCCAAAACACGCTAAAGGACGGAGAAATTCGGTAAAATTTCGAAAAACTGTGTGTAATGTATTAAAAGGAGTGGTTTTGTGGTGACAGATTATGAAAATGAGGCTAAGAATTGTCTGACGAAGAAATAATGACGTTAAAACCTGTGGGAAGCGGCTAAAAATTATCAGTGATGTGGGAAAAACGGAAATGGAAATAAGCGAAAGTTATTAGAAATAGCCGAAATGGTTGTTTAAAAGGTGAAAAGAACTGTTTGTAAACTAGAAACGGTGGATTTTATAGCAGCGGTAGTGTTGAAAGCGGCAAAAAAATTTTTTTGGTTATGGTTTGGAAGTGGGTTACGTATTATTGAGTATATATAGGCGGGATAAAATTGTATAGCAGATTACGGTAAAAAGGAGAAGGTGAATACAAAGTGAAACTACTGGCAAAAACACAAAGAGAAAATAAGACGACAGGAATGATTTCGAAATGCAACAGTGACAATAACAAACGTAATTGTTGGGTTCAAATTAATGATATTAATATATTAATATAATAGAGGGAAAATATGTCTGCTTGTGTCTGTATATGTGTGGATGGACATGTGTGTGTGTGCGAGTGTATACCCGTCCTTTTTTCCCCCTAAGGTAAGTCTTTCCGCTCCCGGGATTGGAATGACTCCTTACCCTCTCCCTTAAAACCCACATCCTCTCGTCTTTCCATCTCCTTCCCTCTTCCCTGATGAGGCAACAGTTTGTTGCGAAAGCTTGAATTTTTTGTGTGTGTTTGTGTTTGTTTGTGTGTCTATCGACCTGCCAGCGCTTTCGTTCGGTAAGTCACATCATCTTTGTTTTTAGATATATTTTTTCCACGTGGAATGTTTCCCTGATGTGACTTACCAAACGAAAGTGCTGGCAGGTCGATAGACACACAAACAAACACAAACATACACACAAAATTCAAGCTTTCACAACCAACGGTTGCTTCGTCAGGAAAGAGGGAAGGAGAGGGAAAGATGAAAGGATGTGGGTTTTAAGGGAGAGGGTAAGGAGTCATTCCAATCCTGGGAGCAGGAAGACTTACCTTGGGGGAAACAAGGACGGGTATACACTCGCACACACACACATATCCATCCGCACATACACAGACACAAGTAGACATTTGTAAAGGCAAAGAGTTTGGGCAGAGATGTCAGTCGAGGTGGAAGTACAGAGGCAAAGATGTTGTTGAACGACAGGTAAGGTATGAGCGGCGGCAACTTGAAATTAGCGGAGGTTGAGGCCTGGCGGATAACGAGAGGAGAGGATATACTGAAGGGCAAGTTCCCATCTCCAGAGTTCTGACAGGTTGGTGTTAGTGGGAAGTATCCAGATAACCCGGACGGTGTAACACTGTGCCAAGATGTGCTGGCCGTGCACCAAGGCATGTTTAGCCACAGGGTGATCCTCATTACCAACAAACACTGTCTACCTGTGTCCATTCATGCGAATGGCCAGTTTGTTGCTGGTCATTCCCACATAGAAAGCTTCACAGTGTAGGCAGGTCAGTTGGTAAATCACGTGGGTGCTTTCACACGTGGCTCTGCCTTTGATCGTGTACACCTTCCAGGTTACAGGACTGGAGTAGGTGGTGGTGGGAGGGTGCATGGTACAGGTTTTACACCGGGGGCGGTTACAAGGGTAGGAGCCAGAGGTTAGGGAAGGTGGTTTGGGGATTTCATAGGGATGAACTAACAGGTTACGAAGGTTAGGTGGACGGCGGAAAGACACTCTTGGTGGAGTGGGGAGGATTTCATGAAGGATGGATCTCATTTCAGGGCAGGATTTGAGGAAGTCGTATCCCTGCTGGAGAGCCACATTCAGAGTCTGATCCAGTCCCGGAAAGTATCCTGTCACAAGTGGGGCACTTTTGTGGTTCTTCTGTGGGAGGTTCTGGGTTTGAGGGGATGAGGAAGTGGCTCTGGTTATTTGCTTCTGTACCAGGTCAGGAGGGTAGTTGCGGGATGCGAAAGCTGTTTTCAGGTTGTTGGTGTAATGGTTCAGGGATTCCGGACTGGAGCAGATTCGTTTGCCATGAAGACCTAGGCTGTAGGAAAGGGACCGTTTGATGTGGAATGGGTGGCAGCTGTCATAATGGAGGTACTGTTGCTTGTTGGTGGGTTTGATGTGGATGAGCGTGTGAAGCTGGCTAATGAACAGATGGAGGTCAACGTCAAGCAAAGTGGCATGGGATTTGGAGTAGGACCAGGTGAATCTGATGGAACCAAAGGATTTGAGGTTGGAGAGGAAATTCTGGATTCTTCTTCACTGTGAGTCCAGATCATGAAGTTGTAATCAATACATCTGTACCAAACCTTGGGATTGAAGGCCTGGGTAACCAAGGCGGCTTCCTCTAAGCGACCCATGAATAGGTTGGCGTACGAGGGGGCCATCCTGGTACCCATGGCTGTTCCCTTTAATTGTTGGTATGTGCCATGGGTTTGTGTGGCTATCAACCTGCCAGCGCTTTCGTTTGGTAAGTCACATCATCTTTGTTTTTAGATATATTTTTCCCACGTGGAATGTTTCCCTAAGATTCCATGACTTACCAAACGGGAAAGTGCTGGTGGATAATCCCACATCCTTTCATCTTTCCCTGTCCTTACCTCTTTCCTGATGAAGCAACCGTTGGTTGCGAAAGCTTGAAATTTTGTGTGTGTGTTTGTGTGTTTTTTTATTGTGTCTATCTACCAGCACTTTCCCGTTTGGTAAGTCATGGAATCTTTGTTTTTAATATATTTTTCCCATGTGGAATGTTTCTTTCAAAGATGATGTAACTTACCAAACGAAAGCATCGGCATGTTGATAGACACACAAACAAACACAAACACACACACAAAATTCAAGCTTTCACAACCCAAGGTTGCTTCGTCAGGAAAGAGGGAAGGAGAGGGAAAGATGAAAGGATGTGGGTTTTAAGGGAGAGGGTAAGGAGTCATTCCAATCCCGGGAGCGGAAAGACTTACCTTAGGGGGAAAAAAGGACGGGTATACACTCGCACACACACACATATCCATCCACACATATACAGACACAAGCAGACATCTCACAAGCAGACATATTTAAAGACAAAGAGTTTGGGCAGAGATGTCAGTCAAGGCGGAAGTGGAGAGGCAAAGATGATGTTGAATGACAGGTGTGGTATGAGTGGCGACAACTTGAAATTAGCGGAGATTGAGGCCTGGTGGGTAACGGGAAGAGAGGATATATTGAAGAGCAAGTTCCCATCTCCGGAGTTCGGGTAGGTTGGTGTTGGTGGGAAGTATCCAGATAACCCGGACGGTGTAACACTGTGCCAAGATGTGCTGGCCGTGCACCAAGGCATGTTTAGCCACAGGGTGATCCTCATTACCAACAAACACTGTCTGCCTGTGTCCATTCATGCGAATGGACAGTTTGTTGCTGGTCATTCCCACATAGAATGCATCACAGTGTAGGCAGGTCAGTTGGTAAATCACGTGGGTGCTTTCACATGTGGCTCTGCCTTTGATCGTGTACACCTTCCGGGTTACAGGACTGGAGTAGGTGGTGGTGGGAGGATGCATGGGACAGGTTTTACACCGGGGGCGGTTACAAGGATAGGAGCCAGAGGGTAGGGAAGGTGGTTTGGGGATTTCATAGGGATGAACTAACAGGTTACGAAGGTTAGGTGGACAGCGGAAAGACACTCTTGGTGGAGTGGGGAGGATTTCATGAAGGATGGATCTCATTTCAGGGCAGGATTTGAGGAAGTCGTATCCCTGCTGGAGAGCCACATTCAGAGTCTGGTCCAGTCACGGAAAGTATCCTGTCACAAGTGGGGCACTTTTGTGGTTCTTCTGTGGGGGATTCTGGGTTCGAGGGGATGAGGTGGCGGCTCTGGTTATTTGCTTCTGTACCAGGTCGGGAGGGTAGTTGCGAGATGCCTTGGTGCACGGCCAGCACATCTTGGCACAGTGTTACACCGTCCGGGTTATCTGGATACTTCCCACCAACACCAACTTACCCGAACTCCGGAGATGGGAACTTGCTCTTCAATATATCCTCTCTTCCCATTACCCACCAGGCCTCAATCTCCGCTAATTTCAAGTTGCCACCACTCATACCTCACCTGTCATTCAACATCATCTTTGCCTCTTCACTTCCGCCTCGACTGACATCTCTGCCCAAACTCTTTGTCTTTAAATATGTCTGCTTGTGAGATGTCTGCTTGTGTCTGTATATGTGTGGATGGATATGTGTGTGTGTGCGAGTGTATACCCGTCCTTTTTTCCCCCTAAGGTAAGTCTTTCCACTCCCAGGATTGGAATGACTCCTTACCCTCTCCCTTAAAACCCACATCCTTTCGTCTTTCCCTCTTTCCTGATGAGGCAACAGTTTGTTGCGAAAGCTTGAATTTTGTGTGGCTGGCAGGTCGACAGACACACAAACAAACACAAACATACACACAAAATTCAAGCTTTCGCAACAAACTGTTGCCTCATCAGGAAAGAGGGAAAGACGAAAGGATGTGGGTTTTAAGGGAGAGGGTAAGGAGTCATTCCAATCCCGGGAGCGGAAAGACTTACCTTAGGGGGAAAAAAGGACAGGTATACACTTGCACACACACACATATCCATCCATACATTTAAATGTGTCTGCTTGTGTCTGTATATGTGTGGATGGATATGTGTGTGTGTGCGAGTGTATACCCGTCCTTTTTTCCCCCTAAGGTAAGTCTTTCCGCTCCCGGGATTGGAATGACTCCTTACCCTCTCCCGTAAAACCCACATCCTTTCGTCTTTCCCTCTTCTTCCCTCTTTCCTGATGAGGCAACAGTTTGTTGCGAAAGCTTGTATTTTGTGTGTATGTTTGTGTTTGTTTGTGTGTCTGTCGACCTGCCAGGACTTTCATTTGGTAAGTCACATCATCTTTGTTTTTAGATATATTTTTCCTACGTGGAATGTTTCCCTCTACCACGTGGGAAAAATATATCTAAAAACATAGACACACATGTCTATCGACCTGCCAGCGCTTCGTTTGGTAAGTCACATCATCTTTGTTTTATATTTATATATTCACAGTTTCCTTCACAGAAAGAAGGCAATAAATATCTGGTGTAGGATGAGGACCAAGATTGATTTGAAGTATTTTCCATTATAATCATCATCTTCTTCTTCTTCATCGGCATCTTTAACAATTCCCAACCCCAGGCTGGGTCTGTTTGTAACATAAGCTTTGCTATCTAGCCTATTTTCAAAACATAAGCTTTGCCATCTAGTCTACATATACATCTACATCTATATGTATATTCTGCAAACATCTGTGAGGTGCATGACAGAGAGTATACCCCAATATACCAGTTATTAGGTTTTTTCCTGTTCCATTTACGCATGGAGTGTGGAATGATTGTTTGAATCCTCTGTGCTTGCAGTAATTATCCTAATCTTATCCTCACAATACCTATGTGAGCTATACACAAGGGGTTGTAATATATCCCTAGAATAATCATTTACAGCCAGTTCTTGAAACTTTGTTAATACATTTTTTTGGAATATTTTACATCTGTCTTCAAGAGTGTTCCAGTTCAGCTCCTTCAGTACCTCTGTGACACTCTCCCACAGATTAAAGTAACCTGTGAACATTCATGCTGCCCTTCTCCACATATGTTTAATATCTCCTGTTAGTCCCATCTGGTACGGGTCCCTCACACCTGGGTAATATTTTAGAACCAGTCACATGAGTGATTTGTAAGCAATCCCCTTTGTAGACTGATTGCTGTTCTCCAGCATTCTACCAATAAACCCAAGTCTACCACCTGTTTTACCCATGACTGAACCGATGTGATCATTCCATTTCATATTCCTATGAAGTGTTACACCCAGGTATTTACATGAGTGGCTGATTCCAACAGTGACTCATTGATATTATAGTCATAGGATTTGTGAAGTGCACAGTTTGACATTTCTGAACATTTAGAGCAAGATGCCAATCTCTGCACCACACTGAAGTCTTATCAAGATATCATCAAATATTTATGCAACTTAATATATGACATGAATAGCAAGGACTCAACACACTTCCCTGGGGCACACCCAAAATTATTACTACATCTGATGATATCTCTCAATCCAATATAACATGCTGTGTCCTCCCTACCAAAAAGCCCTCAGTCCAGTCAAAAATTTCACTTTATACCCCATAAGACCATACTTTTGACAATAAGCATAGGTGTGGTACTGAGTCAAATGCTTTTTGGAAATCAAGAAACATTGCATCTACCTGGTTGCCTTGATCCAAATCTTTCAGTATGTATCATGAGATAAGTGCGAGTTGGGTATCATATGACTGATGTTTTCAAAATCCATGCTGGTTGCCATTGAGAAGGTCATTCTGTTCATGAGACCTAATTAGGTTTGAGCTCAGAATATGATCTAAGATTCTACAACAAATCGATGTCAAGGACATTGGATAGTAGTTTTCTGGATCACTTCTACTACCCTTCTTGTAGGCGGGTGTGACCTGTGCCTTTTTCAAAGAACTGAGCACGGCTTTTTGTTTGAGGGATCTACAACAGATTGTAGTTAGTAGAGGGGCTAACACAGCTGCAAATTCAGTATAGAATCTCACAGGTATTCCATCGAGGCCTGGAGCTTTGTTGAATTTTAACAATTTTAGCTGTTTCTCTACACCACTGAGACTAATACTTATTTTATTCATACTTATTTCATTCACCTTTTCAGTGGTACGAGGATTAAATTGGGTCAATTCTCCTGGTGTTTCCTTTGTGAAGGCACATTTTTAAATGGAGTTAAGCATTTCAGCTTTTGCTTTGCTACCCTCAATTTCAGTTCCTGTCTCATTTACTAGGGACTGGACACTAACTTTGGTGCCACTTACAACCTTTACATATGACCATATTTTCTTTGGGTTCTATGAAATATCACTTGACAATATTCTGCTACAGTAGTCACTGAAGGCATCATGCATCGCTTTCTTGAGAGGCAAATGCGTTTCATTCAGCGTCTCTCTATCTATAGCCCCACACTTTGTTTTACACCTATTATGAAGTAATCTCTTTCTTTAGAAGTTTCTTTACAGTGACAAGTTCCTTCTCATTATGAACTGTTCTACTGGGTGCATATCCATCCAGTGCAGGGTCAATTATTCCTTTAAACTTGAGCCAGAGTTCCTCTAAATGCCCCTTCCCTGTGTTGAAAGTTTCAAGTTCTTCATTGAGATATGACACTACTGCTTTTTTTATCTAGTTTACTGAATGTATGCATCTTTCTGCTTGTTTTAGTTGTCCTTTGTACTTTGGTAATCATTGTTGCCACAACCGCGGTCACTGATACCAGTTTTGATGTGGATGTCATCAAAGAGGTCAAGTCTTTTTGTTGCAATTAGATCCAATATATTTCCATCATAAGTGGGCTTCCTAACTTTCTGTTCTAGGTGTAGTTTTCTGAGAAGGCATTTAGTGAAGTTTCACAGGATGTCTTATCATGCACATCACTAACAAACTTGGATTGGGGAACTTACATATATATGAACTGGGGTTTTCCCTAAAGTTTTTGGTTTACATCAGGAGCTGAGTCTGGTGGGCAATAGAAAGATCAAGTTATCATTTTATCCCCACCCCTGATACTGGGTCTTGCCTAAATAGTCTCACATGCAACTTCAATTTCAATCTTGGTTGATTTGAGTTTCTTGTCTACTGCAATAAATACACCACCTACATTCCCCATTTGCCTATTCTTTCAATATACACTTGAATTTTCCCCAAAAATAAAAAATCTTACTGCTATCAATCGCAAGTTTCAATCGCCTTTCTGTACCTAGTATTATATGAGCTTCAATGCTTTTCATGAGCTCTTCAAACTGTGGCACTTCGTTGTGAATGCTTTGGCAGTTTATCATTAGGATTTCAGTACCCTCACCTGTAGGAGGCATTTCTTTCATTCTTACACTGATACTTCTGCCTTTCCTACAGCCATCATCATTTGGATTCCACGGAGAGACACCTAATATAAAAAACTCCTGTGTGCAACCCACACACAGTTAGCTTCCTGAGTAGCAGCTTAGTTCACACCTGACCCATTTAGGGGGACCCTACAGTTCTCAACCCTATGGCATAAGTCCAGGAAGTTGCAGTCTAGCTTGTTATAGAACTTTTGAAGTCTCTGGTTCAGTTCTTCCACTCGATTGAAGACCATGGGGCCCTGATCAGTCCTGGGGACAATGGTGCAAATTGTGAGATTCATTGAAACTCCATGTGCAAGGCTGACCCTCTCAACCTTCTCTGTCAGTCATCGGAATGTACCAAGAATAAACTTTGAGCCCAGATGGCAGACATCATTTGTTCCAACGTGTGCCACAATCAGCAGTTGGTTGCACCCTATTGCCTCAATGGCTGCCGGAATAGCTTGTTCAACACATCAAATGAGGCCCCCAGGCATACAACCTGAGTGCACCTGGTATCCTTTCCTTCATTCTCCATACACTTGAACTGTCGACAATTAATAGGCCTCTCCCCTTTTGTGTTTGCCTTCTCCCAACACCAGACAAAACAGGTTTCCCCAAAACAGGTGAAGTGAGTCCCCCTGGCTCAGTTTCGGTTTCAGTGAAAGACAGCACCTCACCTCAAACTTATTGGTTAGGAGGATCAGTACAACACCCAGAGTCCTCCCTGTTCCCTATCTATCCTGCACAGGATGCCTAGAGCTACCATTGACATGCCACTCACAGTCAAGTGGATGGGTAATGAGAGATATTGTACTTTCTGCAGAAGAGATAGGATCCATAGGAGAGGACAGTACCTGAAGTATTCCTGGTACAGGTGTCCCAAGTAAATGGCTCTCAAGAGCTCTTCCAGCACTCTGATCGCAGTGGCTCCCACTCGTTTGACAGTAGTCAGTGCAATTTCCAGCTGCTTATGAATGTCAACCAACTCATCCCATGTTTGAGAACAGCATTTACAGTGGGACTGCATTTAGGCTGGTGCAATGTACTTCAAGGTAGTGAACAAATAACATTAAATTATGCCCCCTGGATATCTTATAATCTGTGGAGCTAAAAAGTTGCCAATTTTCTATAAGAATTGAAGCACATCTACAAAACAAGTTTTGTATTAATTTATAAGTCCTGTTTTCCACCATCTTTCTGTGTTTACTCTGGTCCAGCCCTCGCCTCTTTTTTTTTTTTTTTTTTTTTTTTTTTTTTTTTTTTTTTTTTTTTTTGCCCCCCCCCTCTTGGTCATTTCCTTTTTTTTTTTTTTGCCCCCCCTCTTGGTCATTTCCTTCACATCTCCATTTCAAGTCTCTTCTTGGGAATCCACTTGTTTTCCATTCTCTTTAAGTGCCCATACCATCTTAGCCTTGATGTTTCTGGCCTGCTCTGCAATAATTCATCTTTCATTATTTCCCTTACCCTTTCATTCCTCATTCTACGAGTCATGTTTTTTAAGTAAGTACCGTTTTGAAATTAAAAAAAAAGACATGCTAAGATATCTCAATAATTTTTATTTTTACGTTAAAGCCTGTACCTTAATCTACGCACTGACGCCACTACAGTCTGATTCTTCCTTGTTTACGTTGTGTACTGAGTGTTTAAGATGCCTCCAATAATCGTGAGTCCCACCGACTGTGAAGTACGGGCTGTTTTAAGATTTCTTAGTGCTAAAGGCCTAAAAGTGATCTATATTCATTGTGAGATCTGTGCAGTTTATGGAGGAAACATTATGAATGATGGAATGGTAAGAAAGTGGGTGAGAGCATTTAAAGAAGGCCACACAAATGTGCATGATGGACAATGGAGTGAGCGTCCTTCAGTCGTTAATGAAAGTTTGGTGCAGGAAGTGGACAATAAGGTGAGAGAAAACATACACTTTATGATTTCCTCCTTGTGGGATGACTTTCCTAATGTTTCTCATAGTGTTTTGTATGGCATTGTGACCGAACACTTGAATTACCGAAAATTGTGCGCACGTTGGGTACCGAAAATGTTGACGGATGTGCACAAAACCAAACGTTTAGACAGTGCATTGACTTTCCTTGAGCGGTACCACAATGACCGTGATGATTTCTTAAGCCAAATTGTTATGGGCGATGAAACATGAGTAGCCTATGTCACACTAGAATCAAAGCAATAGTCCATGGAAGTTGAGCAAGGGCATCGTTTTGCTGCAAGGCAATGCCTGTCCACATGTGGCGAATCAGACCAAAGATCTCATCACAGCTTTTCGATAGGAAACTCTAGATCATCCTCTGTACAGCCCCGATCTTGTACCCAGTGACTACCATCTGTTCCTGCACCTGAAGAAACACCTGGGTGGTCAGCATCTTCCAAGACGATGACGAAGTCAAAACAGTAGTGATGCAGTGGTTAACAAGTTAGGTGGCAGACTTCTATGAAGAGGGTATTCAAAAACTGGTACAAACATTATGACAAGTGCCTCAATATTGATGGAAATTATCTAGACAAGTAGATTAAGGTACAGGCTTTCATGTAAAAATAAAATTATTGAGATATCTTAGCACGTCTTTTTTAATTTCAAAATGGTACTTACTTAAAAAACATGCCTTGTACCTCCCCTTGTTACTCCTTCAGTATTGGGATGTAGTAACTTCTACATATTAATTCATGCTTTTTTGTGTGACTTCTTTTTTCCAAATCAGCCTTTAACAATGGAACTATTCATTGTAATCAATGACAAAAAAACCTTCCTTACACTTATTCAACATAATTACCATTTCCCTGCATGTATGTGCTTCTTCTATACCATATGATTGAAAAAATGAATCTGTTAGACCTGACACAAAATTAAAAAGACTTCTTGCATTACTAACAAAGTATTTGTTGTGCTGTATTAGTGTTAAACTGTTTTTGAACCTCAAATGACACTGGTGAGTTAACACATCAACACTTGCTTAACATTGAGTTAGTCCACCTTTGGCATGCAATAAAGAAATGACTCTGCATAGTATGGATTCAACAAGTCCTTGGAAGATTTCTGGAAGTATGTGACACAAGATGTCTACGTGCAGTTTATGCAAGTCCCATAAATTAAGGGCCAGTGGTTTGTGAGCATAAAGCTGGTGTACAAAAGAATCCCAGCTGAAACTTCCTGGCAATTTAAAACAGCATGCCAGATGAAGACTCTATCTCAGGATCTCTGTCTTTCACAGGCAACTGCTCTACCGACTGAGCTGCCTGAGCATGCCTCACAACCCCTCCTCACAGCCCTAACTCTGCCAGTACCTCATCTCTACCTTTCAAACTCCACAGAAGTTCTGCAAAACTTGCAAGACTAGCGCTTCTGGTAGAAAGGATATTGCAGAGACATGGGTTAACCACAGCCCAGGGAAAGTTCCTAGAACAAAATTTTCACTCTGTAGTGAAGTGTGTACCAATATGAAACTTCCTGGCCAATTAGCACTGGGTCCTGGACCGATACTTGAACTTGGGACCTATGTCTTTTGTGGGCAAGTGCTCTACCGACCGAGCTGACAAAGCACGACTCATGGCCCATCTCTGAATAAAGGTCAAAGATGATGTACTGACAGAACTAGGGCTGTGATGATGGGTTGTGAGTGGTGCTTGGGTTGCTTATTTGGTAGACCACTTGCCCACAAAAGCCGAAGGTCACAAATTTGAGTCTTGGTCTGGCACACACTGCTGCACAGTGGAAATTTCAGTCAGTATCCCAGATGTGTTTCACTGGTTTCAGACCAGATGAATTTGGTAACCAAGACATCAACATGAGTTCACTGTCATGCATCGCAAACAAGTGCACCACAATTCTGGCCTTGTGATATGGACAGTTATCCTGTTGGAAGATTCCTGCACTATAGGGAAAGAATGAAGCACAAAGATATGCAGGTGATCCACACTATTGTTCACATAATCCACCACTGTCATGGTGCAGTCCCATGGACTCCCAAATGTATGTCTTCCATTGCACAATACTGTCCCCACTGAACTGCATCCATGGCATGTTGCATGTTTAGAAGAGGTATTCACTTGGATAATGGCACATCTGGGCATGACCGTCAACTTGATGTGACAAGAAACATAATTCATCAAACTAGGCAACATGTTTCCATTGGATTTCCAAGTTCTATGACTGCAACTGTTGTTGGGTCAAGATTGGAACATGTAGGGAGATTGTCTGTTTCAGATGTCTATGTTCAACAATGTGCAGATCACCACCTATCCTGCTTTACAGAGCTAGGCAAGCCTCTGACATCCATATTCTGTCCAACACCTTGTCACCCACTCTTGGCTTCATCACCCCTTAACACTTTCTGCAGATGCTCATAAAAACAGCACACAAAAAACTGTCTGGATTTGCAGTTCACAACATACTCATTCCCATGTGCCAGCCATAACAATCTGCTCTTTGTCAAAGTCACATGTCAGTGGTTTTCCTCATTTCTGGCCTGTATCATTGCTAGAGTGACTTCCCATCTGCTACAGCTGGCATTCAAACTCACAGTGGGCAGTGGTCATAATGTTTTGTCTCATCAATATGGGTCTCTACTCTGTGTGACAAGTTTCAATTCCCTTGGTGAAGTCAGTCCCAGTACTAAAGTGACTGCCTACACTATGCTTGTCCATCTTCTGCTGCTGTACAGCTGTCAATATGGGATCCTCACCAATTGGACTGATGAGGACATCAAAAAAGTTCAAAGAATGGTAATTTGTTTAGTATTATTACAAAATAGGGGAGAGGGTGAGTTGAGGTGGCAAATCATTAAAAAAAGGCTTTTTCATTGCGGCGAGAACTTTTCATGAAATTTCAATCTCCAATGTTCTTCTCTGAATGTGAAAATATTTTGTTGACACCCACTTACACAGGGAGAAATGCTAATTGAAATAAAATAAATCAGAGTTCACACAAAAAGATTTAAGCCTTCATTTTTCCAGTGCACTGTTAGAGAGTGGAATAGTAGAGAAACAGTGAGAAAGTGGTTCACTTAAGGGTGACTTGTGGATTAGTTATGTAGATGATAGAGATGTAGTTATATAAACAGTAACTACAGACATGTTTGGATTTCCCCGTTTGCAGCTCACATTGTTTCTAAAACGATTCACCTTATGTTTATGCTCCATTTCCTATGTACTTTCCTTACTGTGTCATGTGCCCACAGTATCGCCAAGCAACATTAAATCTTGTGGCAGGCAACGGTCTTAATGTAATGTAAGACTTTAGTCTATATGATTGATTGATTGACATTTATTCATCCATAGAACGATATACATTGTATGGATGTCTTCAGATGTTTGTACAATATTTCTTATTAATATAAACATTCCTCTTATAGTATTTTAATTAGTTCTACTTGTTACATAGTGCAGTATTTATGAACATAAAGTTACAGTCTATAATTATTTTAATTATTCATTTAAAGTGTAGTAACTATTATTTAGTAAACATTATTTTAGGCTTTGGCTAAAGGTGTGGGGATCATTTGCATCTTTTATTTCTGTGGCAGTCTGTTGCACAACTTCATTCCATAGCATAATACACTATTTTGAGTTTTTGATTTATTTCTTCTGTTTCAATGTAAATACTGCCTGGATTTGGTTCAAAGGTCATGTATTGTGCTGTCTGTAGTGTACAGATTAAGATTTTTCTTATATACATGATGTTTTGATAGATGTATTCACACGGAACTTGTGACGTTCGCCTGCTTCATTTGTTTGTTGATAGTCCTCGGTGTTGGCATACTGCATTGTTATACTGACTGAAAAGGGGGCCTAAGTTCAACACTGACTACTGTTAATGATGTAGCTGACAGTTGCACAATTGCATTTCACAGTTCTTTACTTTCACTGTTCACAACCCTCCCTCCCCCCCCTCCCCCCCCCCCCCCCACCACCACCACTAATATTATATAATTATATGGCCAGTTCACAATCGGCAAATGTTGATAAGCCTCATTAATAGGTTGCAGGTAACATCAGCATACTGCTGCAATAGTTTGCTGTTGAATATCCCTGTGAGCAGTAAAAACCTAATCACACAGTTCACAGTTCTTGCAGAATAATACAGTGCATGTGATACTATTTCTCAAATAAAGTAAACAGACATTGTCATTAACTGTTCTAACACACAGTCTGTGTGTGCCACACTTATTCACTGTTAAGTTGAAGCATTGTTGTTAATGTAACCAATACAAATTTACTGTCTGAAAATCAGACGTGGACTGACTGACCCGGGACCAAAAATCGGTTCTTTAGATATCCTCACAATAATAGGCACTGAAACTATACACTGTTTGATGTTTAAGTTACAGAAATTACGATTAAAACAAAACTCATTCAACAAACTGAATACATCAAAAAATTCCTTCTTTTTAACAGTTTCATCTACCTCAAAGGTTAGGTCAAATTATTTGTTTAAATAATGAAATTAACAGATATAGTTATACAAACAATACTTTTGACAAACTGGTGATTATTTTGGAATTAATTAAAAGCTGGCTTTGCTAATATGTTTTCGAACAGAACCAAATAAACACTTTAAGAATCCTAGTAGTTCTCCTTCCAAATATTTATAATTAAGTGGTGTCGATAGTTCATATCAACCACGAAACTTAATATCTGTGAACTCTAAGTGCTCTGTCAAGCCTCCATCTTAACTTTACTTTAGTCAGTTCTTTTTTATACTTCATTCTGTATGGATGCAGTGTTAAGTGTAAATATATACGAGCTACGACATATATTAGAGAGATTCGAGCGCGCACGGAGGCTTTCCGGCAGTCGTTCTTCCCGCGAACCATACGTGACTGGAACAGGAAAGGGAGGTAATGACAGTGGCACATAAAGTGTCCTCCGCCACACATCATTGGGTGGCTTGCGGAATATAAATGTAGATGTGGATATGGGAATTAAGTTTTCTATATCCTGATTACTGATCCCGTTCCCATAGTGGTGACCCCGCAGTTCGTTTGTGTTTCGCGCCTTCCACGCCCGTGTTTATGCAACAGGTTATATTCAATGCACAATGACAACACCAAACAATGCCTTGTTCAAAGATGTGGAAGCACAACTCTGCTCAGCAAGTTTCATCGTTTCTTTGCCAAAGGCGTATTCATCATTTACGTACGGTTATGCCCATCTGACAGTGAAATGTGAACTGAACAATATTTCGAATTGTGTCTCTTCAAATTGAGTGTTTCAAGAACAAAGTGATCTCCATTCGAACATGTGTTTAACCACCGACCAGCATGCTACATCAGTTACTGTCAGGCCGTGTGCAACTCCACCATTACTACAAACCGTGCCGGATCCGTTCCGCGCACGTGGTGTTCCAGTTGTGTCTAATTTACATGCACAGTTCAGTGTTTTGCGTAACATGGACCCCTTACCTTGCCTCAGTGGCCCGCCACATGCACTACAGGCATGTTATGCATCAGATAGTTTCCAAACGGGTGGCGTTCTCAACCCCCCCTCGCCCGCCCCCCGCCCCCCGCCCCCCGCCCCACCTCCCACCCTCCCACTTGCGGGGCTCCCCGTTTCCGGTCGGTCAGCCACCTGCCATTCCCACAGCACCACCAGTGACTGCTGCGCAGGTCTCTCGGCCTATTCCAGAAGCAGGTCATTTCCATCCAGTACTCGTCACTCACAGTCCAGTTTCTGGGGCCCCCTCATGTGCCGTTCATCTGCCCATTTCCACGGTACCATCTGTGCCTGCCGTGCTGTTTTTTTCTGACACACAGTCAACTATGCCAGCTGCCACTACTATGGATTTGCTCGCCTGGTATAAATCCGGGCCTACCGCGCCGGCCTCTGACTTAACCTCAGTTTAGCTGCTATCCCAGGAGACACCGAAGCTGCTGTCGTCACCCCCTCCTGGCCACCTACCGAAGCTACCGCCCTTATACGAGGACAAACCAGCAAAATGATTTGTGTTTGTCGAGCATCTGTTCGAGTTACATCATGTGTCTGGTGACAACTCATACTTTCTCATTACACACCTCCACGACCACTCAGATTTGATTTGTGACCTGCTCCTTTCGCCGCTGCCTGCACCAAAATACGAGTTTGCAAAGAAGACTATAATGGAATAACTTGCCTGCTCGACACAAGATTTAATAATCAGATTTTCTATGAGGAGTACCTGGGGGAGCACACCCCTCACAACTCTGGCACCACCTTCGATTGCTCGTGAACGAGCATACCATGCCTAACACCATGCTATGGGCTGTGTGGTCTGCCAACTACCTACTGATCTACAGATCCATCTGTTACCACACTCATTCAAGTCCATCGGCTTCCACATACGCATCGCTGACAAGTTGTATTCGCTTCTACGGCAACATCAGCCAGTTCATTCCACACTGTTCATCGGCACTGCCGCCCCCGCATACCGACCTTCGGCCAGCAGAGGCAGGGCTCTCTCCACCATCATCTTGACTACTTCTCCTGGTGGCATCGGCTCACTCTCTCTGCTGTCCGAGCTCTCCAGGATCGCACCTTACGTACCAGTCTATTTACTGGAACAGATCAACAAGGACAAGCTGGACCCGCTGTCGCAGTCTCCATCTCCTCCTCACCCTGCTCAACCTTTCTCCTGGTACCACAAAGTGTTTGGCGACAATGCCAAGAAGTGCAGGTTGCCATGCCAACACCCAAATGCTGACCACAGGAACTAAGAGATGCTGAGTCCTGCGGGGAACCTAACTGGTGTCCTCTTACATTAAAATCCGTTCACTCATCCGCCTGGCTGAGTGGTCATCTCTGTGTGACTGACATTGTGTCAGGTCTAGCTTTTCTGGTCGACACTGGTGCTTACATGTCAATCATACCTACTTCGATGGCTCCACCCACTTCTTCACAGACGAAGTCACTTCTACAAGCTGTCAACGCATCGTCATTACCTACCTCAGGTTCAGTAAAGGTTACGGTGACCCCATCTCCTTCTCACGTTTTCCATGGACATCCTACATGGCTGACATCGATGAACCGATCCTCGGTATGGATTTTTAGTCTCATCCTCGGTATGGATTTTTAGTCTCATTACGAACTATCTCCGAATGTCGTACAGGGTTTGGTGCTCCACCATCCTACGAACAGTCACATACCGTGCACCCGCACCTATGTCCAATGCTCTGTTTGCACCGCAACATACGATATCATAAGTGAGTGCTCCGCCCTCGCGGGCGACATTGTGACCTGCATTACCAACCTACTGTCAGAATATGACTCGGCAATGCAACTCTGCCAGGACAATGAGAAGCTGAAACAATGCTTCACATCCACTTACGGTGAGCTCATTATGGCTTGTTCCTCGCTTCTGCAACTGCAGTCCACGGCACCGCCACCTAAACAAGATTGTTCGGCCGAGCCTAGCTCGAACTCTCTCAGGGTTATTCCACAAACTTTACTTGCATGTGACATTCCAACCCCCATGATGCGCTCGCCTCATCAGGTGCTGTGTGTTTCAAACAGTGCTGCTAATGACAGTAACGCGCGCGTTGCGACTATGCCCACCTCTCCGACAGCTACCACGCGTGTTGATAAACATTCCCCCTCTCTCACTCGCCAGCCACATGACCCAGCAGCCATTGTGGCCCCACATGCGACGCCAGCGCTGCTCTCACCCATGCCGGTTGTCCAGTGCAAGCTTAACAGCTGACAGTCGCCGCCCATTCCCCTTTGCTCGGCACTGCGCACGCACCCACCCCCTCCACACAAAGCGCATGCCGCGCTCCCGTAAGAGACATGTGACTTTTGTTCTACCTTTCCCCACTTGTTCTAACGGGTATGCCTCATCACACCCTACTCGTCCGAAGACTTGGAGCCAGGACGTTAATCAATCTCATGTGCAGTTCTCAGTATCTTCCATCACTGATGGAATGACACACAAGATAGTTACCACTGCCAGCCCTCCTATTAGTCATAAGGTCCAATGCCTCAACCCTATCAAGTTGTGCGCAGCCCGGCAGCAGATTAATGAATTTTTGGTGGCAGGTGTTCTGCAACCTTCAGACAGCAACTGGTCTTCACCAATCCACCTCGTCCACTAACACGATGCATCTTTTTGAATGTGCAGCGATTACAGAAGCTTAAATGCTCATACCGTCATGGACAATTACCCAGTGCCAAACATCAATGACTTCACTCATATGTTATTGGGAACCACAATTTTCAGTGTTATTGACTGTAAACACACCTACCACCAGATTCCAGTGGCACCTCAAGACATTCCTAAGACAGCTATTATCACGCCGCTCAGTTTATTCCAATACCACTCCATGCTGTTCGGCCTAAAGAATGCACCACAAACATGGCAAATGTTTCATTGACTCTATCTTGTGACAGTTCAAGTTTTGCTTTGCTTTATCTGGACGACATTCTCATTTTCAGCAGCTCAGTTGAGGAACATGAAAATCATCTGTCTACGGTCCTCCAGACCTTGAACTCCAATGGTGTCGAGGTTAACAAAGACAAGTTTCAGTTTTGCCAGGCATCAGTCTCCTTCCTAGGTTACACCATCTCCACTGATGTAATACAGCCTTACAAATCTCGTGTGCAGGCTCCATGTCTCTACTTACAAAGAGCTGCGCTGTTTCCTCGCCACCATCAATTACTATCGTCGCCATCTGCCTTCCACCGCCACTGTTCAGGCACCCCTGTCGGATGCGCTATCAGGCAAACTAACTTCCGGTATCAAACCCATCTCTTGGACTGCTCCGATGCTAGAGGCCTTCAAGGCTCTGAAGACTTCTTTAGTTCACGCTGTGACACTGACCCACCCCGACCCCTCAGCCGAGTTATTCATCACTACGGACAACTGCGACATCGCGGTGGGGGCAGTGTTGCAACAACACAAGGGTGACACGGTTTCTACCCTTCATTTCTTCTCCAAGAAACTATCTATGGCTCAGAGAAAACATTCTGCATTCGATAGAGAGCTCTTTTCTGTTTACAAGGCAATCAAACATTTCCGCGTCGATGTCGAGGGACGTCCTCACCGCTCACAAACCACTGGCAGACGCGTTCTGCAACCCACCTTAGGACCCTCCTCCTTGACGTTACCGCCACTTTGACCTGGATTCTCAATTCACAATGGACGTCTGTTACATCAAGGGTGAAGATAAAGTTGCTGCGGATTTCTTCTCGTGGATCAGTGCTGTTTCCTGCATCGTTGATCTTTCCGATCTGGCCTCCCTACAAGCTTCTGACGAAGATTCTCAGGCTCTCCTACGAGACCCACAAACATCACTTGTTTTCAGAAAGGCTAAATTTCCTGTCATTTCTGACGAGGTGTAGTGTGATTCTTTGACCGGCACCCTACGCCCTTAGCTCCCACCCGGGCTGCACCGACGGGTTTTCGACGCCCTGCATAACTTCGCCCACCCGGTCGTTCGAGCCACCACACGTCTCATGTCAGAACGTTTTGTTTGGAAGAATATCAGATGGGACTGTCAAACATGGGCATGCAGCTGCATCGCTTGCCTGTGCAACAAGATCAGCCACCGCCCTGGGCAAGTTTGACATTCCCACAGGACGATTCCGTCATGTACATATTGATCTGATCAGGCCTCTTCCTCCTTTGGAGTGCCATAGATATTTCTTATCAACTATTGACCATTTGTCTCATTGAGTCAAGGCTGTCCCTCTCTCTAACATTACTGCCGAAATGGTAGCCAAGGCTTTCATTGGCTCATGGATCGCTCATTTCGGGTGCCCAACCACTATCACCACCAATCAGGGTCGACAGTTTGAATCCCCCCTTTTCACCATCCTCTGCATTATCTGTGGTATTAAAAAAATACACACTACCGCATATCACCCACAAAGCAATGGGTTGGTGGAGAGATGGCACCACACTCTCAAGACGGCACTTCAATGCCATGATTGTCTCTGGTTGGAAGCTCTCCCGTGGTTGCTACTTGGTCTACGCTTGACCTATAAACCTGACCTACAGGGGTCTATATCCGAATTTGTTTTCAGCGAGAATCTGGTCCTACCGGACTATTTTATTCTTCCTCAGGTTAGCGAGGATCTTCCCCCCTTGCCAGATTTCATTAGCCCGATGTGCACACATTTTCAACAAACGCGTTTGCACCCATCCATCAGTCACTCACCGCCCGAGACTTATGTTCCCACCGCACTCTCCAACTGCTCCCACATCATGCTGATTGATGATGCAGTTAGGCAGCCTCTTCAACCTCCTTATCTTCGCCCCTACAAGGTCCTCCACCGGGGGGACATGACTTTTGATATCATGATTAACGACCACACACACAGACAGTTTCCCTGCATCGCCTGAAACTGGCTTTCGTTGACCCTGATGGTCTCACACTGCCACAGTCGGACTCTGCAGACGATCCATCCTTGACTGAGAATGAAGACGTCCTCCCATCAACGTCACCACACACCTCTTCCACCGAAGACTGTATGCCACCGCTCACTATTTTCCCGACCTCGCCTCCTGTTTCACCCTGCACAGGTTTCATGCCCTCACCTCCAATGTCGGAGATGCACACACCTACTACCAGTTAGTCCTGCAGCATGCCACTGCACTGAGTGAACGACATTTCTATAGTGACATTTGAAGACTGAGTGCTCATTCTTTTGACAGATACTGAGGTCGCGCCATCGGACGGACCCTTACATGTCAACATTGCACAAAACCTCACACTCCCGCATGAGTGTGACCAAGCATCTCTACGTGCTTTCATTTCTACGGACGGCTCGATCCACTTAAGGGCCACACATGCCTCCACCACGCCATCGACCGACCCGTCCGCGTACTCCCAGGCCGGCCGCAATCTCAACCGGCCACGGTGGCTGACTGACTACGAAGTGGACCTGCCTCTCGGTGCTCCACCTGAACAACCCACCTCATTCGAGATGGAAGTACCTGTGGTGCACCTGCCTACGCGAATGATTTCCCCCAATGTTGACGCCTGCATGCCCTCACCCTTGGACATCTGTAGTACTCTGTACTGCCGGGGGTGGGGGGTTGTGTGTGGCGTCGATAGTTCATATTGACTATGAAACTTAATATCTGTGAACTCTTAAGTGCTCTGTTGAGCCTCCATCTTAATTTTACTTTAGTCAGTTCTTTGTTATACTTCATTCTGTACGGATGCAGTATTAAGTGTAAATATACACGAGCTACGACATATACAGGAATTAAGTTTTCTATATCCTGATTACCGATCCCATTCCCGTAATTATTACAGAATTTATGTTTGTTTATAAGTCAACAATAGAATCTAAGTCACAAAATGATTACTGATTTCACCCTATAATGATCTGTAGCAAAAGATATTAACTAGAAATGGTCAAAATAAATTAGGAAATAAATTACATACACAAAACTAAGCACAAAATTAGACTTGGTGCTATATTCCTTATGACTTAGGGACAATCTTCCTCGTTTATAGAAATGAATATTATACTCATGCATGTTAATGGTAAGTAGGCAAACATGAAAATAAAATGAATTTAAGGAGGCAGATGGCAAAACAAGAGAGGAAGTAAAGAGACTCCAGCTTGCTTCACCACAGACTGTCAGAATTTCTAGCTTTTTGAATAAATCTTTACACTACGCCCTGTTACAGCTGTTTGTTACTATTGGTACTGCTCTTTTCTGTATCTTGAATATAGTCTGTCTGTTCCCAGCACTTATTCCCCAAAACATTAGCCCATAATGAGGATTGAATGTATATATCTGAAGTAGACTACTTTGAGGCATGAAATGCTGCACACAGGTGCAAGGACTGGCAGGGCATAACACACTGAGGATAGCTTCTTTGCCAAAATTCTTGCATGTTCTGTCCATTTAAACTGGTAATCTACATTCATCACCAAGAATTTGGTATCAGTTATATGATCTAGCACATCATTATTTACTTTTTATATAATATCACTGGGCTTTTTATGTAGTCAGGAGTTTATACAGTTTGTCTTTTTCACATTTAAAGTTTCTCTATTCCTTAGGCCCAGTTGGGGATGTCTCTGAGAGCTTCATTGGCTTTTTCTGCTAACTGAGTTGAATTTTAGTCTGTAACCACTGTGGTGCTCTCATTGGAAAATAGTATTTTTTCTCCATACCTGACACTCTGTGGAAAATCATTTACATATATAAGGAAGAGGACTGGGCCCAATACACTTCCCTGGGTATGCCTATATTAATACATTTTGGATCAGATAAGTGTTTTGCTACTAGTCTTTTAAAAATATGTGAGATTTCAACTCTTTGCACCCAGTTTTCCAAAAATGACTTAAACCAATTCTGTGCCATACCCCTTATTCCTAATACTTCTAATTTGTGTACTAAAACTCTGTGGTCAGCTGTGTTGAATGCCCTTGATAGATTCAAAAAAATGCCTATTGCATTCTTGCCCTTGGCTACTGCTTCAAGTACAACTTTAGTAAAATGTGCTTTAGCTGACTGTGTACTTCTTGTTGGTCTGAATCCAAATTGTTCACTACATAGAAGGTTGTATTTATCCAAGTACTTTATTAATCTATTTTTCATTATGGTTTCTATTGTTTCGGAAATGCAAGATAATAAAGAAATTGGTCTGTGGTTTTCTATGTTTTCTGGATCACCATTTTTTTTTTGTAATGGTAATACTTTTGCTTGTTTCAGGTATTCAGGAAAGCAGCCAGATCTCAAAGATTCATTAATTATTAATGTTAAGAAGTTTTTTATGTTGTTTATACATTTCTTAAGGACACTTACTGAGATCTCATCTAACCCTGTGGATTTTTATTGTTTAATTGGTTTATTACCAGTGCCACCTCTTTCTATGTTGTCTGCTTGTGGTATCACGGTCGCGTTCTTGTTTCCCAAGCGCGGGGTCCAGGGTTCGTTTCCCGGCGGGGTCAGGAATTTTCACCTGCCTCGAGATGACTGGGTGTTCGTGTTGTCCTCATCGTTTCATCATCATTCATGAATGTGGCAAGACTGGGCTGAGCAAAGGTTGGGAATTTGTATGGGCACTGATAACCGCACAGTTGAGTGCCCCACAAACCAAACATCATCATCATCATCATCTTTCTCTGTTGTTGGAAACAGCTCCAATGAGTGTGGTGGCTGGTCCTAGTAGTGTAGAACATTATGTGTCTGCAAATTTCTCTTGCAGTTTCTTAGCAGTGCCACTGAAATATTCATTCACAAAGTTTGCTAGTTCGTTTTGGTTGCTGATTTGAACATATTTGTTTTTAATCTGTGTTTCCAGGTGTTTTGGTACAACATTTGTTGCCTCCTGTTTTATTATGTTCCTGACTAATTTCTTTTATCTGCCTTCATTAGAGTTTTAATGTTTGTAAGTTTTTTTGCAGCCACCAATACCTTTATTATATAAGTTCTTCTGCAATTTTTGTAAAATTCTGAAAAGGCGGTCGGTATGGTTATTTTTGATGGATGAGAGATACCTTAGAGTTTCAGACAATTTTTTGATACCTCTGGTCACCCATATAGCTTTTTTTATTTTATTTTATTTTATTTATTTATTTTATGCTCCAATGGAATGCAATGTTTTGGGGAATGCTTCCTCAAATTCTAACTTAAATATTGTCATGAACTTATTAAACATTTTGTTTACGTTTGTTTCTGAATACACTTCCTCCCACCTTTCATGTTGTAGCTGAACTGAGAACTGACATAGGTTTGGTTCTCAGAAGACCGTTTTGTATGCATTCAATTTAGCAGACTTTTCTATGTAAGTATTTGCTTTTAGTATGTGACAGAGATGATAGCCATAGATTTTTCAATCCGCTTAGTGAAGCCAATGGCAGTAGATCAACATTTTACTGCAGATACGTTCTTTTTAGGCTTACAATATGTTTTGGGTCCAACCCAGGACACATTTTTAAAATTACTTGAGATGTTAGCAGTTCATTGAAGACATTAACCTTAATTTATTCAGTAGTGTTTTTCACTAGACATGACTTTTCAGGAATGGTTTAATTCCATCATAAAATTGACAGCAAGAAAGTTGTATTCGTGTTGTAGGTCAACATTAAACAAGCTCACACTTTCTTTTGCCCACTGCTAAATGATGAGAAAAATAAACAGAGATAAAATGATCAAAAACCTGTAGATGAGTTACTTTACACATAAAAACAACAGAAACACGTTGCCTCTGTTATGTTGCCAAATGATTAATAAGTAAGAGAAAAGTTGTAGTGAAATTACTAGCCAAGTTTCCCCATCAATGTAAGCAATTGCTCCAAGATCAGTTGAGAGAGGAACATCTGTAAAAGAATGTACTAATAATTTATAGATATCCTGAAAACTAATTTGTTCCACATATTTTCAGTAAAATAATCATTCAAATAATTTATGGAACATATAACTAACTAACAAAACACACAAACATTAACACCAGTGAAAGGAACAAATGTAGAAGTGTATGAACACAAATGGGTCCTTTTTTAAAGGAGCCTATAACTAAATGAACATACTCAGTAAGTACACAGATTTCAGCATTAGTTTTGTTATTTTGTCACTGTCTTGTCAAATGCAAGTGGACACACACTAACAAACCTAAACACTGCAGCTAGGATCGACTCCCCCACCCCACACCCGCCTACAAAAAAACTTCTTTAGTTTTTTCAGTCATTTATCATCTTTTGCAGAACCCATTTTAAACATTAAAGGACCTGGAATGACGAAAATTATTTGTACTTCAACAATACATAAGAAATTTGTTAAATGTAAATAAAAGTTTTAATCATTATTGAAAGAAGTGGAAGGAGAAGTTTCATACTTGCAAAACTGTTTATGCTTAGCAAAACATTACTTTCAACACACAAGAACTGAGGGAATGTGTATTCATGGTTACAGACTGGAAACATATTGTACAAGGTCCACTCAATAAATAAGCAGAAAAGTTGTATAAAAAATACAAAATTTTTACAGCTCTCTGCCAACGCATGTGCTCTTACTTTCTCACTCCTTTTTTCCCTATCTCCCTGCCCCACAATGTCCTGACACTGCACCTTTTGGCAAACTAGCCTCTGCACACTCCATCAGACAGCGTTCATCTCTCTCCCTACGTGTACACTACTATCCCGTCCCCTTCCCCAACCCTCCAGATTGCTGCTTGCATACCATGTGATGTTGCATTTGGTCCCTAGATGCTGTTGACATCTTCTTTACGGTAGGTAGCAATCTACCTTATCCTACATTGTTGATATTCCTTCCTGAAGTTTCAGTTGCTTGATTTAAACTTTGACAAAGTTTATGCTTCTTTGTCATTTTTAGGTGGTGTTGTAGAACTGTTATCAGATGGATCTGACACACCTGCCTCACAAACAGTATGCTGGGAATCGGTGAAGCAAGATGGCAGCACCCTTGCAGATTTGCACCAATGCAGAAGAGTGAAGTGTCATTACACTTCTGTTAGCTGAAGGGTTGAAACCAATCAAAATTCACTGTCTGATGGCAGTGCAATGCAGTGACAGTTGTTTGAGCCAAATATATGTGTACAAGTTGCCAGAGTGTAGCAAGTGTTGATCACTCGCCATGCTCAGGACGCTCTGTCTGTGCAGTCATGGAGGACAACATTGTGAGAGTTGATAAGAGGAAACAGATGTATTATGATGAGTGATATTGCAGCAACTATGAACATTAGTGTTGGATCAGGCCACCATACCAGTCATGACATACTAATGTTCAAGAAAGTATGTGTGAGATGGGTTATAAAACATTTGGCTTCAATGAAAGAAAGACAGCTGGATGTGTGCACGGAGACCTGGAGTTCATCTGCTTGCCCCACTCCAGATCTGACACCTTCAGATTATCACATTTTTAACCCACTGAAAGAAGCTCTTAATGGCTCAAGTTTCATTGATGATGAGAAAGTCCAGGCAGCAATCCGCAACTGGTTACACCCCCGCCCCCTCCCCACCAAGAATTCTTCTATGCATGTGGGATTGTCCAGTTGTGACAGAGCAGGTTGATCCCAATCATCCTAATTTGTAGACACTCCTGCATGTATTAAGGTGTATGTGAAGTTTTCACTAATTTTCTCTCCAAAATTCCGATGTAAAGTTTCTACATTAAGCACACATCACGCAAATTATCAAAGCAATTATCGAAATGATAGAAACAGATCCCCCCCCTCCCCCCAAATTTCATTATTAAAGATCATACAGTATGTTGTCCTGGTTGGAATGAGTTGATTACTTTCATCAGAACTTATGGCCATCAAAAGTTATTGCAATTATAAAATTTCATACATCTAGCCATGGGGAAAATCACGAAGAAAGACCACTTTCAAATTAAAGAGTTATTTTTCCCCTTTCCAGTAAAATGTTTATGATAATCCAAACTTAATTAGTTTAAAAGATGCTGTTATATAAAGATTTCACTGTCCAAACTTTCAGGGCCAATTACAGACAAATTACTGTAAATTTCCAGGAGCTGTTGATATCCAAAAGACTTGTGGAATGGTGGCACTGCACGCTCAAGATATCGCTCGTATGCCACGATCAGGAGTGGATAGAGGCCCTCCGCTGGGTACTGCTGGGAAAATGAGCTCCATACAAAGATTTGGACACCTCGCTGGCAGAGGTGCTCTATGGGGAACTGATCACCTTCCCAGGAGAGTTCATATCATAAACCACCGACTCTGTGGACGTCAATCTGCCAGACCTAGTAAAGCATGTCAGGGACCACACCCACCATATCCGCATCCTACCATGCCAAACCAACCATCTTCGTGCACAAGGACCTCTGATCATGTATACATACTATGCTCAGGACTGACATCATCAAACCCACCCTCCACCCTGCATACAGTGCCCCATACAAGGTGTTGAAATGACGGCCAAACACTTTTGATATCTTGCAAGCTGAAAAAATGACAACAGTGTCACTGAACTGCCTAAACCTGGCGTGAACTTTAGCGGACACACCCATTGGCCCCAGATGTGGCCCTCAAGCCAATTTACGGTCAGCCTGGACCTGCGAGACTACCTCCGAGAAGACATTTGCGTAACACGGCAGGAGTCACTACTTGTGGTTATGGCCAAATTCGACAATAGACAATTGGGCTACAGCATAGTCTTGAGGTCATTAGAGCACTCCACACCCATTCCGCCTTCAATGGACACAGAAGGTCTGAAATCCACTCTTTCTTTGGATGGCTACCTCCTTGTGTGCCCCAGAGCACTTCATAACTTAATGGACACCGCCACCGCCCCTTTGGCACCATCACAGATGTCACGGGCTGGCCACCCTTTACGGCCACCCAGGCACCTGGTGGACTATGATATGTTGGCCCTCACCATCACCAGCACAAGAACACATCACGACGTACACCGTCACCATGCTCCGCACTTGTGGGGGGAGGGGGCCCTCTGTGGGGATGTAGAACCACTGGCTCTACCCCCCAATAATATCGCTGCCCTACTGCAGCAAGAACAACTGTAACTTTGCCAGATCAGTTTTCTGTAGTACATGCTATATGCTATACACATTGCTTATATACTGAGAGAATAAAAGTATTCGTAGTAGGTGATTGGAGTTAATTATCTATCATCATAATTACCATGCCACTCCCCACTACCCACAAATCAATATTCGATGTTAACAAATTTCTCTTCTTCAAAAACACTTCCTTTGCCACTGCCAGACTGCATTTTACCATTAGTTATTTTGCTGCCCAAATAGCAAAACTCATCTACTACTTTCAGAGTCTCATTTCCTAATTTAATGCCCTCAGCATCACCTGACTTAATTATACTTTATTCCATTATCCTTGTTTTGCTTTGGTTTCTTTTATCTCATATACTTGTTTCGCAACACCCTCCATTTCATTCAATTGCTCTTCCAAGTCCTTTGCTGTCTCTGATAGACTTAATGTAATTCACAAACCTCACAGTTTTTATTTCTTTTCCCTGAATTTTAATTCTGACTCCAAACACTCCATTTTTTTTGTTTCCTTTACTGCTTGCTTAATGTACTGATTAAATAACATGGGGATAGGCTAAAACTTTCTCATTTCCCTCTGTGGCAATAACAGATCAGAGGGTCTCACAAAATGTAACTGTATCATACAAAATAGCACCCCTCGAACACTGACTGAGCTAGGACCAATCGTGTTCCACTCATTACTCTGACGGACAATACTCCAATCCACCTCCCATACATTTCTGCATTTGTCTCTCTCACTAGTGACTGGACATTAACTTTGGTGTCACTAACAGCCTTTACACACAATCAGAATATCTTTGGATTCTGTGAAAGATCACCTGACAATATTCTGCTACACCAGTCACTGAAGGCATCACACTTTGCTCTCTTGACAGCCAAGCGCATTTAATTCAGCATCTCTCTACCTATTACCTTAAACTCTGTTTCACACCTCTATCTCTTTAAAAGTTTCTTTATATTCACAATTAAAGTTCTTCATATCAATATAAGACATGAAATTGTGTTACCATATTTTCTGTTTCATTCCACAATCCATGGTATGCAGTAAACAGTTTGTGCTGTCTATAATCGAAAACAGTACCTTTACAGTGTGCAAATAGCTTATTGGTCTTCATATCAAAGTTTTATGTTTAATGAGTCAAAACACAGTTCTGGAAAATGAGCGCGCAGCACATAAAGTCACTAGGTCTTTAATCACGGTACACACCAAGATCTTAAATGTAGCACTGACCAGACACTGATATTTTTCACCAGCTATGAACACAATGTGTAGCAGTACATACATGGCACAACAACCACCTCCACTTTCCACTTGTCATTCCTGACTCTTTGTTGCTGCTTTCTATTTCAACCTCTCGATATGTCTCTACATTCCTCATACACCTCACTTCTCATAACACTTTCGAAGAGGGCTTCTCTTTCGACCTCTTGGTATGTTTTTACATCACTCAGGCAGCCTGCTTCTCATAACACATCTGAAGATTCTGATTAGGCCTACAGTATTTTACAGTTTTAAATAAAATCACAATTTCTTATTGCTCTGTCCATAGAAAATGAATTCAAACATGTTAACAAACAAGAAAGTACACATTGTCACAATAACTGGAAACAACAGTCAGTCATAATAGCTGCATTATGTATACAGAAATATAATTGTATGAAACATTAAATTTCCAAAACTCATTCTGAAATAACCTTTTCAATGTATGATGAAATTAACACGGGAAAGAAGTAAAAGAAATGAAAGTAAAAGGGGAAAAAGTTGTGTAACAGCCTGTAGTGTTTATCTTCAGACACCTCAAACACTGCTTCTGTTTCATGCCTCCCAACTCTTAAAAATGCCATCTTGTTTCTGTACAAGATGTAAATGGCCTTCATTCCCTGTATTTTATCCTTACTACCTTCAGAATTTCAGAGAGACTATTCCAGTCAATACTGTCAAAAGCTTTCTCTACGTCTAAATGCTATAAATGTAAGTTTGCCTTTCCTTAACCTGTCCTCTAATATAATTCATAGTCATTTGGATCTATGAGTGGGGACTACTTATGAGGTGTCATAAGCAGTGCGCTTACCTTATGTGAAAAATGTTACAGACCGAATAGGCAAACACCTTCACCAGGTTGGGATGCAGCTGTCTTTTATAGTGGTCAGAGGATCCAGGACCTGCTAAGGACAAGGTGGATGCATCACACACTGCAGCTGTGCACAAGATGGAATATGAATGTGGAGAGGCAAACGTTTGTGAGACTGGCAGGCCAATAGCAACTTGCAGATGATTAAGATGGCTCTGAGCACTATGGGACTTAACTGCTGTGGTCATCAGTCCCCTAGAACTTAGAACTACTTAAACCTAACCAACCTAAGGACATCACACACATCCATGCCCGAGGCAGGATTCGAACCTGAGACCGTAGCGGTCGCGCGGTTCCAGACTGTAGCGCCTAGAACCACCCGGCCACTCCGGCCAGCAGCAACTTGCATTCAGGATCAAGAGCGCTATATTTTTCTAGGGCAACACAACAAATCTGCAATGGCAGAACATCAGCAAGATTGCAGAAAAAAAATAAAATTCAACGAAGCCCATGTGTTGGCCAAGCAGCCGGTTATGACGAAACACCAAATCAGAGAGGCCATCAAAATACTTAAGCACACTAAGAACATGAATAGAGAGGATGGACTAGGGCTTGCCCCATTTTGGCTGCCAGCAGAGCCCAACAGACCGCACTGTCAACATGAGACATGACCACTATCGGCGAGTAACAGCCACCACATGGCTGATGTCCAGCATTTGATAAAAAGGAGCCAACTTCTCATTCGCCAGTGACCACCAATCATGGCACATTACACAAGAGCCAATAGACAACAGAGGTTACACTCTCCCTCCACTGCAATAACCTATTAAATAAAATCCCCTCTCCTTCTTCCTTGTGACCAATGAAACAAACTATCTTTCTAAAATCATGATGTAATGGCATGCACAGTGAATAGTAATAACAAAATATAAGGGACACTGCATAGCTAGAATGCACCAGTAGATCCAGAAGAAGGCCGCTGCAACCATGGCCAAAACTTTGGTTTTTCTCCAGCAGTAGTTTTATACAATATGATGTGATTCCATACCCAGAAAACTTTTATGTCGAAAGTTACCGTACTTGCGCAGAAAACCACAAAAACAAGTAATTAGCCTGGGCCGCAGTGATTTAAATAACTAACAATAGCAGTGGCTCAAATTTTAACTGTAAGTTTTTCAGATTTTCATATCGAAACACCATTTTCCTGTTTTTGAAAATCTGTATCCGTTATCAGGAAACACACGTAAAACCATTATTTTTGGGTACCGAAAGTACCAACTGTGAGGATGGTCACTTCTATACTTTCTATTCAAGGCAAATCACCGAAATTTTTGCCATATGTTCTTAAAATGATGTCCTCGGGGAACACTGAAACTTTTTCAATATCATTATCTGTTACCAAGGTCTGGAGGTTCAGAGCTACCATGCTTATGTAGATAAAATATGCATGTAATATACGGTTTGAGGCATAAATATAGCTTTAACAGACATAGTGAACACATGGAAAGGATTCTAGTCATTGTAAGCATTCTGAGGTCACCAAACTATGATTTTAGCAGTATTTTTCCACTGATAAAACTTTATGACACACTGTTTCTCAACAATGGGTACTTCAGGCGCATGCATATATGCCCCAAAGTACTACTGCAGTGACAAAAAGAGGGCTAAAAAGGTATTAACATCCCTGAAAAGAACTTAAAATGACTACAAAAATTTTTGTAAAATTGGGAAGACTGCAAATTCAGTAAAATATTTCTAACATTTTTACTCTTTTAAGATACCAATTATAAGTGGGGCATTCTGATGAATTGCAGTCCATGAGCAAATTATCCAAAAAATGTAAAGCAAACGATTTTGTGTTAACCACACACTGAGGTGACAAGACTCATGGTACAGTGATATATACAAATGGCAGTAGTATCTGCAGAAAGTACAGGATCTGTCATTCCCCGTCAACATGACTGCGAGCGGCTTGTCAATGGTAGACCAACGCGTCCAATACCAGAGAGAACTCAAGGTGTTGTACAGATCCCCCTAACCAACAAGTTTGAGGTGCTGTCTTTCACTGAAACTGAGCCATTGGGACTCACTTCACCTGCTTTGGGGAAACCTGCTTTGTCTCAAATGCAAAAGGGTAGGGGTCTATTAATCGTCGTGTGGTAAAACAAGCGGTGTATCATTTGCGAGATACAGAGGCGAGCGAGTGTGTCGGGACTTACCCCACTTCACTGCTAGTAGCGCCTGTACGTAGCATACAGAGTATTGTGCTATAATATAAGAAAGAAATTAAAAATTAAAACAGATTTTCCAAATTTTGTCAACACATGCTTCAGTGTATTAATTTTTTAATTGTTAAATCTGATGGTAATATGTTTCCCTAACTAAATTATTTTGAGAAAGAAACAAGTGGCGCTAAATAATAAAACTATAAAGCCAAAAATTGTTCTGAATATGCAAATGTATGTCAAAATCAACTGTTACAACTGTCAACTTGATCAGAGCAATATTTCGGTCAAAATCGTGTTTTTACGAAAAATTGAAGGCACTCAATAGTAATCTCAGAAAGATGAAAATTGATATGAAGCTTCAGTTTGATATAAAAACATTAACTATGTGACTAATAGTTTTCAAGTAATTTACCATAAACTAAATTTGGAAGAAAAACGTCCTTATTTGCAATAGATTAAGTATCATTTATATTAATGACAGAAGGTTCTGATTACAGCACTTGATTACATGCATTAAATAATGAAGATCTTCCACATTTCAAGACTTTGATGTAAATAACAATCAATAAAAGGTCTCTTAAAGAAGTAGGTGATGTTACACTGTCATTCAGTTCTAAAAATTCTACCTGGCATAGTTTAAACCCAGCCGAGCTAAAACTTTTTCTGTAATCAAAGCCAATTTAACTCCGTTCATATAAAAATTACAAAGATTGCAAATTGATACACAACAGAATTATTAAGTAATGTGTCCGAGAAAGCAGCCACTTAGATACTGCTACCTGGACATATTGCAGATGACGGCAGATGTTCCCATATGCCTCCCGCTGTGCCCATATATAAATACTCCCTGAGAGGCAGTGAGACACTCTTTGCACCAAGCTATCACTCTATTCATGTCAGTTGAACGCCAGCTTACGCTTTGCCTTGGATGACATCACAGCCAAGCTGCAGCTAAATGCATGTTTTTGGCACAAATGTGAAGTGAACTCACTTGGACTGTACACCATCCTGGATTGCTTAGATTTCACGGAAGTAACTGTGTGCTGCCCGTAATGTTAGCAAAACCGCGTGGCAAGTGGTGAGATTATTTTCCAGTTTTGTGGCGATCAATTAACTTTGATTGTTAGAAGTCAGGGCAAAAGACCGTTTAACTGGAACTTACCTAGAGGTCGCCTCTAAGTGCTCAAAGTGCTGTTTAAGATAGAGACATTATTATTATTATCAGGAATATTAATATGTTGAGCGTGTGACATTTTATTGAATATATGGATCAGTTAGAACACAAAATTTTTATTTATATCATAGTTCCTGATCCCAATGGGTAAATAGAGAGTAGAAACATTTCTTTCAGTGAGCACGAGGAAAATGTGGACTTGCAGACTGGAAACTATGGCCCATATGTTCTCCATCACTTTCTGGCTGACCACAAAAATACTTTTCAGGCTCCTGTAAAGAGACGGCAAACAATAATTCTTAATAAAAATTAATCCGCTGCTCCACATATGGTGTATCGGCTGGGAAATTGAACAGTGAAAGAGATCGGTAGAAAACAGAGAACTTGTTAGGCCCTAACAGGATATTGAAGTGAAATAGGCAGAAACCAGTGTGAGAACAGTGCTAAGAGTTACTTGCGAGTGTGGAAAATAAGCTGTGAATGTTAGCCACAGCAACCTTGATAATGGCAGAAGAAGGGAAGAAGACGACACTAGATCGCGGATACACCGGCGCTGAGAGGAAGACGGTGCGTCCTCATGGAGCTGCGTAGACCTGCGAGCGCTCACCGGTGCTAAGGCCCCCCCCCCCTCTCATCCCGTCCCTCTGGAGCTATGCTACTGTAGTAGGTGATACACAACGCCATCCTCACCACCACAGCTGCTGCTACTGCCTGTGTTATGTCGCGATGCGTCGCATCACTTTTGGTGGTACACAGCGCTGGCATCGTTTGTCGAGGTCAAGCAATTAAGTCAAATCAAGAATATTTAAAGTATTTGTTAATTGTTTCCAATAGGCTACTAACAGTGGAAAATACTGATGAGAATAACGTCAAAGATAAGATGGAACCAGTCTCTAATGATGAATCCTGAGAATCAGAAACTGAAATTAATGAGGATAGTTCTATCAGAGTAATAAATCCAAAGTCGGAGTATGATTTGTCAAAAGTGGAATCTGAAATGAATTTCATTGTTATGGCAAAGTTAGAACCTTTTTCTGATGACATGGTAATTGAAGTTGACTTCAAAAAAGGAAATGGTAGAATTAATAGAGTCGTCAGATAATGAAACTGAGTTCAATATGTCTGAAATTCACCAAGTCAGGGAATGCCAGAAACTCATTTAAAACCAGTGGAAAAGTCAAATGGCAGCGTAGAGGCACCATATTGGATGCAATTACTGTATGCTAAACTTGAATCGCATCATGAAGAACTGAACAGTAAAATGGAGTCAAATAATAAATAAACAGTAAGACTGAATCTAACAGTAAAGAACTAAAGGATATTAGTAAAGAACTGAAAGAGAGTAATAAAGCATTAAAGGATGAAATGATCTCAAAACTGAATAGATATTAAATTATAAAATTGATGCCAACCACCATAATCTGCAAGTCAAAGTAGGCCAACACCAAAATAAAATGCATAGCACATTCAAAAGCGAAATTAACAAAGTTCCGCAAAGATTTCAAAGACGCACATGAACATGTGGAAGGGAGGTTATCAAAAAGCAATGAATCCAAACTTTGCTGTAATCGATTCAAAGAAGTAACAACTAAAGTAAATGCTTGTCGTAATAATATTAAGAAAGTAAAGTCTGACTATGTGAAATTATGTGAGGATGTTGGTAAAAGATTTTCTAACAGGGTGGAAGCAGTAGAATTACAACTAGAAGAACTAAATAGTAGTATTACTAACATAGAGAGTAGAGTAACCTCTGGTAGTTCTTGTAACACTACTATACAACATGTTGCTTGAGTTGATGCTGCTTTCATTGCATGTCATCAATTTTTACATTTTGATTCAGACAAACAAATTCACCCATTAGAGTTCTGGAATGATTTTGAGGATGTTTTGCCTAAAGCATGGTCAGTGCAAGAGATCATCTCTTTGATAATAAGTTATTTGTCTGTAGATGCTTTGCGATGGTCAGCTGACATAATGATAAGATGCAAAACTCTTTCTGAATTTAAAGCTGCATTACTTAATGCATACTGGTCTTACAACAAATAAAACGATGTTTTGAGAGAGTTTTGGAATGATAAAAAGTTTGCTCCAGGACTTCAGTCAATAAAAGAGTTCCCTAGAAAGTGGGTTTCTCTTCTCTCACATCTGTCAGAGAAGATGAAACCAAGAATGATTAAATTGTTACTTGAAGGTAAACTGCCTTGGTATTTGCAGAAGAGAATCATTTCTGTACCTAAAGATAATGTGGATAGGTTCATTGAATATTTACAGCGAGTAGAAAGTCTGGCTATGCTGCTGAGGAGCAGGTGCTAAATAATAACAAGTTTTCTAACAATCACGTAAACAACAGAAATAATGACAGTGAGTTCAAGAATGTTAGAAGTACCAAGGTTCAGAATACAAGATTTAATTATCGTTGTCAAGGCCGTGGTAGAGGAAGAGGGGGTAGATAGTCACCACACTTTCATAAAAGTTATTATGACGAAAGCAGAAATGTAAGTAATGTGCCACTGAGACTAGACGAATGGCCAAATACTTCCCTATCTGATTCTGTATCAAATGAACACAACAGGCCGCATGTGGGAAACTAAGTCCCGTCTATGAGGAAACTGGCACTCACAAGGCGGAAACAGTAACACAGCCAGTAAAAAAATCACAACTCACAATCAGTCAGCACATGCAAATATATAACAGGGATGATGCAATAGGAACAGACCGTACCAGTGATGTGCTAAATGACTCTCATTATATAGCTGACAACGTTTTGGAAAGTTTAGAAAAATTGGTCAAGGAGGAGAAAGTAAACATCATGGATAACAGGAAGGAACACGGTAATGGATCTGAATATGATGAAGACAAAGATGAAATAAAGGCTTACATCTTTGACAATGATGGCAGTCTGAAGGTTAGAGTTGTGGTAGAGGAAGTAGAGTCAGTGTTGCAAGGTTTTGAAGAGGAGGGGTTCATGGATGAAGATGGCAGCAATAATAATGAGATCAAGGAACCTATTAGCTGTATTGACTTGCCACAAACTGTAAAAGGAGTATTATAGGTAGCAATGTTGTGCAGGGATACAGTTGTCCAATGGCAGAGAGTAGTTTAGCTGATGTGCAGCAAATGAAACTAGAGGCAGTCGTCAAGTGATGTGATTTAAAACTGGTGAACAAGTTGGAAAAGGCAGCTGAGAATGTGGAGATTGATGACTCCATGAATCTAGCTGTGAATGTACTTGCAACTGAACAAAACTAGTTTAGCTGAAAAAAGATTGAAAAGGATTTATTAGAAGACTTTAATGAGGAACCTTTTCAAATTAGAATAACTCACTCTATTATAAAAACTAGTATCTCAGGAGTATCAATACATTGTCTTCTTGATAGTGGCAGTGAAACAAGTGCTCTGTCCCAGGCAATTTATGATTCTATTCCTAATAAGAGTGAATTGATTGTCATGAAAGTAAGTGGTTGAAGAATAATAGATACTACTGGAAAAGTTTCTAGATCAGTACAGAACGAAGCTTTGATACCAACTGGTATAGGTGATGTAATAATAAATCATCCTTGCTTAATCATGCTCAGTTTCAGTGTTGAGATATTAATTGCCACAGATTTCTGAACAAAATATCAGGGAAGGATTGATTTTGATCAGAACCATTCAGTATTGAAATTACCTGATTCTCACATAATTAAAGAACCTTTCATAGGAAATTATGTACCGAGGCAGTAATAATGAAGCATGAGGACTGCCTGTTAGGGTAATGCAAAATAATGGATACTTGAAGCAAGATACTGAATTTGGTAATAATGTGCAAGGTGCTAATGCAGAAGGGAACTATATCCTAGAAGAGATAGAGGCAAAGCTACAATCAACAAATCAAATTTCCGATAAACAGAGAGCAGAAGTAAGGGAAGTATTAACCACTCGTCACTATGTATTTTCTAATATGCCTGGTGAAGTTAAAGGGCGTAAATGCCACTTGAATGTAAAGCCTGGGCAAGTATTTTTCAAGAAGCCTGATCAGATACATATTTCAAGAAAGTAAGTGGTTAAGAGAAAAATTCATTGGGGTGTCATTGAGCAAGCAGTCAGTGAATATAATAATCCTCTTGCTGTTGTGCCTAGGCGTGGCAGAAGTGTTAGATAAGTACTAGGTGCGCGCTTGCTAAATGAAATTGTAATAAGGGAGAGTGACTGTCCCGAAAATATGGACGACCTAATAAAAAATTCCAAGGAGCTATGTACAGTGCATCTGTGGACATCACTTGTGGATACTGAGGTTTGCCCCTGGCAAAAGAATCATGTAAATATAAACCCTTTTCGTATGAAGGAGATTCGAGTCCTCCCTCAGGTATGGGTGTGGGTGTTTGTCCTTAGGATAATTTAGCTAAGTCCCATAAGATGTCACACACATCTGAAAATTTCACACACATTTTTTGTATGAAGGAGTGTGCTACCAATATAAAGTAGTCCCACTTGGATTAAATATTTCTGTGTGTGTGCCTTTTTAAGAGTAATTGCTCGTGTATTGGGCAGGAATTGTTAGATCAGGTGACTTTTTATGTAGATGATATACTGCTGGCAACTCCCACATGAGAAGAATATATCAATCTACTACACAGGGTGCTAGAAGCTACAGAAAAAGGAGGTATGAAATTAAAGTTAGAAAAGACTGAGTGTGTAAGGAGCAAAATAAAATTCCTGGGCCATGAAATTAGCATGGAAGGAATATTACCTAATCCCTCCAAATTATGTCACTGAAAAAATTTTGGAATGCAATGAGACTTGCTTTGCACTGAGCTGCTGCTAAATGCATGTTTTTGGCACAAACATGAAGTGAACTCATGAGGACTGTACACCATCCTGGATTGCTTAGATTTTGCGGAAGTAACTGTTTGAGTGCCGCCCGTAATGTTAGCAAAGTGGTGAGATTATTTTCCAGTTTTGTGGCAAGCAATTAACTTTGATTATTAGAAGTCATGGTGAAAGACCGTTTAATTAGAACTTACCGTAGAGATTGCCTCTGAACTGCTCATAGTGCTGTTAAGATATAGACGTTATTATTATTATTATTATTATTTCTTCCTTTTCTCAGACATAACGTCTGGTCAAAAATGGAAAGTGACGCGGACCTTGATCAAGCGTGACTTCCTTTTAACTGTACGGTACATGTTATATTGCATTTAGGAACTTTCGGGTAATTGAACATGTATCAATAATTATGGATTTCTGTAGTTGTATATATATAAGTTTGGATGTAGCTGTATTGCATTGATGTACTGGTGGATATTGTGTGGTATGACTCCTGTAGTTGATAGTATGATTGGTATAATGTCAACTTTATCCTGATGCCACATTTCCTTGACTTCCTCAGCCAGTTGGATGTATTTTTCAATTTTTTCTCCTGTTTTCTTTTGTATATTTGTTGTATTGGGTATAGATATTTCGATTAGTTGTGTTAATTTCTTCTTTGTATTGGTGAGTATGATGTCAGGTTTGTTATGTGGTGTTGTTTTATCTGTTATACTGGTTCTGTTCCAGTATAATTTGTATTCATCATTCTCCATTACATTTTGTGGTGCATACTTGTATGTGGGAACGTGTTGTTTTATTATTATTATTATTATTATTATTATTATTATTATTATCAGGAATATTACTATTTTTGTGTGTGACATTTTATTGAATATCTGAATCAGTTAGAACAAAAAACTTTTATTTATAATCATAGCTTCTGAATCCACTGGGTAAATAGAGAGTAGAGACATTCCTTTCAGTGAGCACAAGGAGAATGTGGACTTCCAGACTGGAAACTATGGTCAGTATGTTCCCCATCGTTTTCTGGCTGTCCACAAAAATACTTTTCAGTCTCTTGTAAGAATGATAATATTTAATAAAAACTAACAGGCAGCGAGTGACAGGAAAGGACACCAAGTGCACTCAGCCTGTATTCCTGAGTCCTCGTTCAACATGTTGAAGAGGCTATTCCAACAACCACTGAGGAAATAGGGTGCAACCAACTGCAGATTGTGGCACACGTTGGAACAAATGATGCCTGTCGCTTGGGCTCCAAAGTCATTCTTGGGTCAATCCACTGACTGGCAGAGAAGGTCAAGAAGATCAGTCTTGCACATAGATTTCAATGAAGCTCACAATTTACAGCACTGTCCTCAGAACTGATCATGGCCCTTTGGTTCTGAGTCAAGTGGAAGGATTGAACCAGAGACTTAGAAAGTTCTGTGACAAGTTAGGCTGCGACTTTCTGGACTTGCGCCATAGACTTAAGAACTGAAGGGTCCCCTTAAATAGGTCAGGTGGTCACAGGCTGCTACTCAGGTAGTGTGTGGGGTGGTCACGTGGGTTTTTTAGATTAGACGACTGTCCATCCAATTCAGATAATGATAGCTGTAGGAAACCAAGAAGTATCAGTGAAAGATCGAAGGAAATGCCTCCCACAGGAGAGAGTATTAAAATCCTAATCGTAAACTGCCAAAGCATTCATAACAAAATGCCAGTTACAAGAGCTCATGAAAAGCAGTGAGGCTTGCATAATACTAGGTACAGAAAGCTCGTTGAGCCTGAAATTGATAGCAGTAAAGTTGTTGGGGAAAATTTAAGTGTATAATGATAGGATAGGAAAATAGTAAATGGAGGTGGTGTACTTGTCGCAGTAGACAATAAACTCAGTTCCACTGAGATAGAAATTGAAGCTGCATGTGAGATTGTTTGGGCAAGACTCAGTATCTGGGTGGGCATAAAATGATAATTGGGTCCTTCTATCGCCCAACAGACTCTTCTCCTGATGTAACCCAAAAACTTAAGAGAAAATCTCAGTTCACTTGTATGTAAGTTCCCCAATCATACTGTAATCATTGGTGGAGACATAATCCTCAAACAATTAATTGGGAAAAATACAATTTTGTTAGTGATGAGTGTGGTAAGACATCCTGTGAAACTTTACTGAATATTATCTGAAAACTGCCTAGAACAGATATTTAAGAACCCCACTCATGCTGAAAATATATTAGATTTAAAGGCAACAAGTAGACCTGATTTCTTTGATAATGTCCACATCGAAAGTGGTATCGGTAATAACGACGCAATTGTGGTAACAATGATTACCAGAGTACAAAGGGCAACTAAAACAAAGGGAAAGATATATATGTTCCGTAAACCATCTACATCTACATCTACATGAATACTCTGCAAATCTCATTTAAGTGCCTTGCAGAGGGTTCATTGAACCACCTTCACAATTCTCTGTTATTCCAATCTCGTATAGCGCACATAAAGAACCAACACCTATATCTTTCCATACAAGCCATGATATCCCTTATTTTACTGTGGTGATCATTTCTCGCTATGTAGGTCGGTGTCAACAAAATATTTTTGCATTCAGAGGAGAAAGTTGGTGATCAAAAATCAGTATTGTCTTATCTCAGTGGGGAACTCGAAACTTTCAGCACAGGTCAGGAGCATGTAGAGCAACTCTGGCTCATGTTTAAAAGAATACTTGACCATGCAGTGGATAGATATGTACCTAGTGGAACCTCCATGGTATACAGTCACTGTAAAGAAACTTCTGAAGAAACAGAGATTACTGCATAATAAGTGTAAAACAAAGTGTAGGGCTATAGATAGAGAGATGCTGTAAGAAATGCGTTTGGCTGTCAAGAGCGCAATTGTGATGCCTTCAATGACTACCCTAGCAGAATATTTTCAAATGATCTTTCACAAAATCCAAAGAAATTCTGGTCGTATGTAAGGGCTGTTGGAGGCAACAAGGTTAGTGTCCAGTCCTTAGCGTATGGGACAGGAACTGAAATTGAGGGCACCAAAGCAAAAGCTGAAACACTTAAACTCCATTTTCAAATGCTCATAGGAGAAGTACCCAAAATTAATCCTCAGACCACTTTCAAGATGAATGAGATAGGTATTAGTGTCAGTGGTCCTGAGAAATAGCTGAAATCATTCAAATTGAAGGAAGCTCCAGAACCCAATGGAATCTCTGTCAGATTCTATACTGAATTTGTGGCTCTGTTAGCCCCACTTCTAACTATAATCTATCATAAATCTTTCGAAAAAAAAACTGTGCCCAGTTCTTGGAAAAAGGCCCAGGTCACACCTTCCTGCAAGAAGGGTAATAGAAGTGATCCACAAAACTACCACCCAATATTCTTAACATGGATTTGTTGTGGAATCTTAGAACATATTCCGAGCTCAGACATAATGAAATATCTTGAACAGGATGGCCTCCTCAATGCCAACCAGCATGGTTTTCGAAAACATCCATCATGTGAAACCCAACTCACACTTTTCTCACTTGACATACTGATGCTTTCGATTAGGGTAACCAGGTAGATGTAGTGTTTCTTGATTTCCAAAAAGCATTTGACTCAATACCACATATGCACTTATAGTTAAAAGTACTAATATGGGGCATCAAGTGAAATTTGTGACTGGATTGTGAACTTTTTGGTAGGGAGGGCACAGTATGTTAACAGTGACGGAAAGTCATTGCCAGATACAGTGATAACTCCGGATGTGCCCCAGGGAAGTGTGTTGAGACCCTTGCTGTTCATTTTGTACAACATGTTTTTTTGCAGATGATGCAGTTAACTGTAATGAAGTACTATCTGAGAGAAGCTGCAAAAATATTTAGCCAGATCTTGATAAGATTTCAAGGGGTGTAGAAATTGGCAACTTGCTGTAAATGATCGAATTGTAAAATTTTGCACTTCTCAAAAAGAAAAAACGTAGTATCCTATGACTATAACATCAGTGAGTCACTATTGGAACTGGCCAACTTGTACAAATACCTGGGTGTAATACTTCGTAGGGATATGAAATTGAATGATAACATAGGTACAGTCGTGGCCAAAGCATGTGATAGATATGTGATATGTGGTTTATTCATCTCATTACATACAATTTTCACATCATTTGATTTGATGTACAGGAGACATGTCAAGGTTTACAAAAGACACTTTTTTAAGAGAAATACAAAAGTTTACATTATATTTTACAGTTCTAAGTTACAGCTACACATGTACATAAAATAATAAATGTAAAACAATCCCTTCAATACTTCAGTTTATTGGTAGAATACTGAGAAAGTGCAATCAGTCCCAAAAGATATTGCCTACAAATCACTTGTGCGACTGGTTCTAGAATATTGCTCAAAATTGTTTTACGCGTACCAGATAGGACTAACAGGGGTTACTGAACGTGCACAGAGAAGGGCAGCTCAAATTGTCACAGATTTATTTAATCCATGGGGGAGTGTCACATAGATACTGAAGGAACTGGAGGGGCAGACTCTTGAAGAAAGATGTAAACTATCCCAAGAAGGTCTTATCAACAAAGCTTCAAGACTTGGCTTTAAATGATTTCTCTTGGGTTATACTACAACCCCTTAGGGGTATTGCTCACATAGGGATTATGAGGATAAGATAGAATAATTGCATGCACAGGGTCATTCAAACAATCATTCTTCCTGTGCTCCATATGTGAATGGAAAAGGAAAAACCTTACTAACTGATACTTGTAGAGGGCAAGATGGTGGCAAATAGTAATGGTAAAGTTCTTAGCTTACGTAAAAACTTGTGTTTTGACGAGGAAAAGTGTACAAAATGTGGAAAAGTACTGAAAACCGGAATCATGTGCAAGTAATGTAATAACTTGTATCATTTTTGATGTGCAAAAGTGGACTCATCTGTGAAAGAAAATAATGAATTTAAAACATGCTGGAACTGTATTCAGTGCTGTGTTAAGAACTCAGATAACTATCATAAAGCAAAAATTTGTGACTGTAGGTGTGAATTATCTGTACTAGTTGGCTATATGGTAAGTGAAACCCAGAGCCTAAAGGCTGAAGTTACTCTCTTAAATAAGAAGTTGTGTGAATTTGAACAACAGCGCCTTATGAACGACTGTTGGCCTAAACTAAAAACCAAGGAAAGCTTTGCTACCGTCATTACTCAAAACAGGTTTCAAATTCTCGATGAAATAGTGGGACAAGAACAAGTTCAGTCCGTGCAAACTAGAAGTAATCCCTCAAGCAGCAAAAAAACTGCTAGTGATAAGTTCAGAAAACACCAAGTGCCAAACTTGTGTGCAAAACGTGAAACTGAATGTAAACAAACCGTCCAAGGAAATGGAATCTGTGAAAGTACATGCATGAAATCGTCCCTAGAGAAAAGCAGAAGACACAACGACAATCAGAAACACAAGCAGGGCCAGATTCTATTATATGGAGACAGCCATGGACGTGAAATAGCGCAAAACATCGCAAATATGCAAGACAACTTTGCAGCTGTAGGCCACATCCAGCCTGGATCCCCTCTTTCTGCTGTGGTGAAGCCATGCATGTGGGATTGTGACTCCTTCTCATCCAATGACTGTGTTGTTATTATGGGAGGTTCATATGATGTAGCAAGAAATCAAGCAAATGATGCAATTAGACATGTGAAAATGGTACTGGGTAAGTTACATGACACTAAAACAATTGTTGTCAACATTCCACAGACGCATGATCTTATGAAACAGTCTATTGTGAACCGGGAAGTTCATAAAACAAATGATAGGATTAAAGCTCTATGTAGTAAATTTCAGAATGTGTCTCTAGTAGATGTCAGCTATCTAGAAAGGGAGCTGCACACATCTCATGGTCTGCACATGAACAAAAGAGGCAAAAAGATTGTTAGTAGCGAAATTATTGAGGAAGTCAGGCGACATTGTCCACAAAGTGATGAAAAGAAGTCCATTGCTATGGGGTGGTACAACCCACCTCAACAAAACCTGCCAGAACATCAGCCACCGCTGGCAAGCCAGGGAAACTTGTAAAGCCTGCTGGCCTCATTGCTAGTCCAAAATTATCCTCTAAGGTCCAGCAGGTAAAACTCAGCCTTAACATCATACACCAGAATCTTGGTAGTCTTACAAATAAGCATAATGATCTAGACGTAATTTCATGGATTGACAAACCCGATATACACTCCTGGAAATTGAAATAAGAACACCATGAATTCATTGTCCCAGAAAGGGGAAACTTTATTGACACATTCCTGGGGTCAGATACATCACATGATCACACTGACAGAACCACAGACACATAGACACAGGCAACAGAGCATGCACAATGTTGGCACTAGTACAGTGTATATCCACCTTTCGCAGCAATGCAGGCTGCTATTCTCCCATGGAGACGATCGTAGAGATGCTGGATGTAGTCCTGTGGAACGGCTTGCCATGCCATTTCCACCTGGCGCCTCAGTTGGACCAGCGTTCGTGCTGGACGTGCAGACCGCGTGAGACGACGCTTCATCCAGTCCCAAACATGCTCAATGGGGGACAGATCCGGAGATCTTGCTGCCCAGGGTAGTTGACTTACACCTTCTAGAGCACGTTGGGTGGCACGGGATACATGCGGACGTGCATTGTCCTGTTGGAACAGCAAGTTCCCTTGCCGGTCTAGGAATGGTAGAACGATGGGTTCGATGACGGTTTGGATGTACCATGCACTATTCAGTGTCCCCTCGACGATCACCAGTGGTGTACGGCCAGTGTAGGAGTTCGCTCCCCACACCATGATGCCGGGTGTTGGCCCTGTGTGCCTCGGTCGTATGCAGTCCTGATTGTGGCGCTCACCTGCACGGCGTCAAACACGCATACGACCATCATTGGCACCAAGGCAGAAGCGACTCTCATCGCTGAAGACGACACGTCTCCATTCGTCCCTCCATTCACGCCTGTCGCGACACCACTGGAGGCGGGCTGCACGATGTTGGGGCGTGAGCGGAAGACGGCCTAACGGTGTGCGGGACCGTAGCCCAGCTTCATGGAGACGGTTGCGAATGGTCCTCGCCGATACCCCAGGAGCAACAGTGTCCCTAATTTGCTGGGAAGTGGCGGTGCGGTCCCCTACGGCACTGCGTAGGATCCTACGGTCTTGGCGTGCATCCGTGCGTCGCTGCGGTCCGGTCCCAGGTCGACGGGCACGTGCACCTTCCGCCGACCACTGGCGACAACATCGATGTACTGTGGAGACCTTACACCCCACGTGTTGAGCAATTCGGCGGTACGTCCACCCGGCCTCCCGCATGCCCACTATACGCCCTCGCTCAAAGTCCGTCAACTACACATACGGTTCACGTCCACGCTGTCGCGGCATGCTACCAGTGTTAAAGACTGCGATGGAGCTCCGTATGCCACGGCAAACTGGCTGACACTGACGGCGGCGGTGCACAAATGCTGCGCAGCTAGCGCCATTCGACGGCCAACACCGCGGTTCCTGGTGTGTCCGCTGTGCCATGCGTGTGATCATTGCTTGTACAGCCCTCTCGCAGTGTCCGGAGCAAGTATGATGGGTCTGACACACCGGTGTCAATGTGTTCTTTTTTCCATTTCCAGGAGTGTATTAATTGTACTGAACATTGGTACAATGAAGCTCTGATTAGCATTAGTCAACCACTGTGTATGAAATTCTGCACAGCCTTCAGTAGAAAAGACAAGACTGGGGGAGGTGTAGCAATTTTCACTGTAAATTAAAGTAATTTTAATGTTATTGATGAGAGTACCTTCTGCTTGGAAGAAGTCTCAGAATTTGCTGCGATAAACCTAAAATGGGGTAGAGATAACATAACAGTTATCAGTGTTTACAGGCCACCTGCAGCAAATACAGATACCTTTTTTGTAAATCTTTCTGACTTGCTTGTATATATAGACACAACATTTTCTGGGCCAAATGGTCGTGTAAATATTATAGTTACAGGGGATATAAATATAGATTATTAACAAATGATGTCAGCACCAAAAAGTTACATTGCCTATGGGATGAATTTAGCCTGACCCCACTCATTCGGGAACCCACTAGAGAAATTGGCAATAGTAAAACATATCTTGACAACATAATAACAAACATGACCCACCTATCCCACAGTGCATCGGTTTTAAAACTAGCCATCTCAGATCACCATGCAGTACAGCTTAAATTGGAGCTCCATGAGGCCCCCACTGTCACCACAAAGCAACAGTTTGTAACTAAAAGAATAATGTATAATAACAACATAAATAGAATAAACTGCATGCTAGCACAAATAAAATGGTTTGAAAATAATAACTTTTCATATGATAGCTTTGCTGCTAACTTCTATTACTGCTTTGATACCACATGCCCAGCTGTAATCACAAAAAAGAAACAAACAAAAAATATAAACAAAAATATTTGGGTAAATAGTAATGTCACTGAAGCAAGGGAAAAATTAAAACTACTCCACAGTGCAATGCTGAATAACAGAGAGATTCCTGAGCTAAAGGAAGCCTTTAAAATATATCAAACACACTATAAGGACTTACTCACACAGACCAGGAGCAACTATGTTGCAAATAAGCTTCAAAACTCACACAACGTAACTGCTGGCATCTGAGCAGTCATAAACAGTTCTAGAACTTGCAATGACAAATCCTGTATGGACTTTACTATTAACCACAATGGAATGCTCATAAAAGACAAACTGGAAATTGTAAATATTTTTAATGAATAGTTTTCTTCCGTAGGGGAAGCCATAAATGACAAACATAAAAACATGCACTACAGGTTTAAAGGTAATACATGTGACCATAGTATATATCTAGCCCCCACAAACTGTGCAGAAATAATGGGCATCATTAGCTCTCTAAAACCCTCTAATTCAGCTGGGTATGATGGCCTAAATATTAATGTTTTAAAAGCCTGTAGCCAAAATGTCTCTGTACCTCTCTCTGTAGCAGTCAACAATATAATAGAATCAGGCACCTTTCCAGACAGACTAAAAATAGCACAGTTAACGCCCATTTTTAAGAAAGGTGACAATAACAAAATAGAAAACTACAGACCAGTCTCAATCTTTCCTGTCTTTTCCAAAATAGTTGAGAAAGTTATATACAACAGGATTATAAACTTCCTTAACAAACACAACCTGATGTTTGAAAATCAAAATGGATTCCTAAAAGGTAAATCAACTAGCACTGCAGCTGCTCAACTAATTGAAGAGGTGTTAGGGGGTATCGAAAGCAAGGAACATGTGGCAGGTGTATACCTAGACCTGGAAAAAGCCTTTGATTGTGTGAATGTTGACATCCTATTAGACAAGCTATGGAACATGGGCATTAGAGGTGCTGCTTATGACCTAATAAAGTGTTATATGAGCAATAGAAAACAGTTTGTTCTACTTAAAATGGAAAGTGGTGTGTACAAATCAGAAATCACTTGCATAAAATATGGCGCGCCCCAGGGCTCAGTGTTGGGCCTCTTTCTGTCCTTGATCTATGTAAATGATATTAAATACTGTACTATAAATTCCAAAATTGTTCTGTATGCCAATGACACGTCCATTGTGTGTAAAAAGGAATCATGTAATGAACTAGATGCCGAGTGTAATAAAGTGACAAAAGAAATTGTTCAGTTTTTTAATGAAAACCACTTAAATGTAAGCACCAGTAAACCATGTCTGATGGAGTTTAACAATAGTAGTTTGAATAGTGAAATTAAATTATACATTGGCAATGAAATGGTAAAGAAAGAGTCTAGTGTAAAATTCCTTGACATAACAATCCAAAGCAACCTGAAATGGGACACACATATTGACTCCCTAGCAACTAAGTTGTCAAAAAATATATTTGCAATCAGTACTATTAGCAAGTTCTGTAGAGACACTGTAGTCCTAAAGACTGCATACCATGCTCTTTTCTCCTCTCACTTGAACTATGGTATTTAAATTTGGGTGGCAACTACCAAAGCTAATCTAGATAAGTTACTCATTCTTCAAAGAAGGGGTGTGAGAATAATCTGTGGAGCAAAATATAGGGGATCTTGTCGCAACTTGTTTCCAAAAACAGAGGTGTTAACTGTTATAAACACATACATTCTAAAAGCCATATTGCTTGTGAAAAGACTGCACCCAAACACTTATTCAGATTTCCACCAGTACAATACTAGAAATAAAGAAAGATTTTACATTGGCAGCCACAGAACAGCACTTTACGAAAAGGGGCATCAGTACACAGGTATAAAATTAGCTAGTGCACTGCCTAGTGCAGTCTTGGCTCTTCCTACAATTAAACTGAAACATCAGCTTAAGAAATTTTTAGTAAAACACCCTTTCTACACATTAGAAGAGTACCATACTTATATGAAGAACAAGAAATGCTTTGTGAAATTATGTGAATAGGAATCAGTAAACATCTTATTGTAATTTTGTTGTAAATTAATGATGTATTCAGAAGAATGTGTCTTGTGTATTGTACAAATAACTTTAATCATTACTGTTTCTTTGTACATGTGCAGTGTACCATTCAATGTTGAATAAAGCTATTATTATTATTATTATTATTATTATTATTACTGTGGGACATACTCTCTGTCATACACCTCACGGTGGATTGCAAAGTATAAATATATTTGTAGTTGTTGACGTACAAAAATGACATTTATTGGACTCAAATGGTTTACAATACTAGGGATAGCTCATATATTAGCGAAGGGAGACTGAAGTGCAAAATAATACAAAAAACAAAAAAGAGTGTGGGTTCAAAAAATGTCATTAAGTAGTACAGAAGGGGAATTTCAAACTTCATATAAGGAGCTCCAGGAAGAAAAATCTTCATTTCATATTTTAGGAAGTCAAAACATCAGTTTTTTTCTTTTGTTACATCAAATTGCAACAAAAATTACTAAATGGAACACAGTGTTTTGTGCTGTCATCACATCCTGCAAAAAATTGGTTTGCGTAAGTTTAGTTGCTGTGTAATGGCTTTATGTGAGCTGCTACATGGCTTGATATAACAATCATATACTCAGAACACACCTGGGTGCCCTTCTGACTTTCAGGGATGATCAATATAAGATTTATTATTCTTAATTATGTTTTATTATCACTCTTGGTACAGTCTGCAAATGTGAATGGAGGTCGTCTGCTGACATATGCGCAGGGTGTCTGGTCTGGGTTCTGTGAATGTGGAGATGGTGTTTAGCCAACCACTGTATTAAGTAGAGTGCAACTGCACTGCACCAGAGAGACTTAAGTTCACCATGTGTTAGCAGGTCCCATTAGGTTGGCAAATAGCCACTGTGCAGACTCTCTGAGCCCTTCCGGCCACTGTGTGTGGACCCTGGATGAGGGGAAATGGTTAGGATTCCCTGTTGAGACCCTGGTGAGTATATACGCTCTGTGTGATGGCTCCTATAGTCATCTTAGTTAGGAGAGATAGTCAGGTTGGATAAAATTGCTATTTTTATTTTGTATCACTGACAATGGGCCAGTATTCCATATAATTGTACCGTTACATAAAGTGAGCAATCAATGAGTATTTTTCATGACTTTTATTAAACAAATGCTGTTACATAAAATACTTAACTTGGTTTCTCACAGCAATGCCATATTTCCGTTATACCATTCTAATTAAGTTATTCAAACTTTCAACTTAAAGTTAACCAATAAGCAGGAATTTTGTGTAGTGATGTTTGCTCATGCAAACATTCGTAGGCGTCTTTCGTTAATTTTCCACAGGTGCCATTTTCAAATTGAGGATGCCTGCCAAGGCTTTGCAGAAAACAAGACTCATGTATACTGGCAACCATGCCAGGATCTCATTCAAATTAGGAACCCTTCTGTGATGCTGTGAGATTGCTAGGATGTACTAATAAATGATTAAATTTCCACAGGTATCACAATTCCAGTTTGTGAATAATCAGCATTGCAAATACTGTGTTGCATATACCACATTGCTTTGTGATTTTATTTGTGTGATTTTGGGGGCAATTTTCTTTGTGTGTTATATGCATGTATTCTGGGGAGTTTTAAATTACAGAGCATGTGACTGTAAATGTGTTAGGCTGTGTGTGAAGACTGTGCTAGGTTGCAAGTAATTATAACTTGCTCTAGGATACTAAAATAATTCATCATGGTTCGCATAGTCAACGTAGGGAATTTGTTTTTCTGTGAGAGCAGCACTGTTAATTAGGTACGTTGTGTGAAAGTGTGATCCCAGTATCCAAAATGGAGACATTTGGTTGCTCAAGGAGCAGTGCGAGGATAAATAGGTCAGGCTCAGATGAAGTTACCATTAACAAGGTAGCCACAGAGAGAGAGGAGACAGGAGCAGGTGAGACAAGCAATGGGAATATCCTCCATTTCAGCTGCGCTACGGCAATGGTGAACTTAGAAAGTGTGCAGACTATCTCCTCGACCAGTAGCGGGACTTTGGACCCAAGCGCAAGGGTGGGCAAAACTGAGACAATAGCGAGCAGACAAAGTACAGACCCGAATAACATGTGGGTGGCCGAATTGGTCAGGGTGATGAAAGAAAGTATGGCAAAACAAGAAAAAAATAATACAAAATTTAACTCAAAATTCAAGGGCTTCATGAACGGAGTAAATGCGGGATTTGAAGAAAGTAAGGCGCTACTGGAACAGTTTCGAAAGGACATTGTAAACGAGGTCAACAAAAAATTTGATGTAGTAGGTAGTAGATTAAGCGTTGTCGAGAAAGAACAGAAAAGAGTTCAGGTCGAGATGAGAAAATGTGGAGAAAAATTAGAAAAGGGGCTCCAAACATTAACAGAAAGATGTAATAGCAAAAAGAAAAAGGTGATCAAACATACAAAAGCCATCAAAGTGACTAAAGAAGAGGTAGCTGCAACCACTAGGACAATCTTGGAACTTGAGGGAAAAGTAGAAGCGGTAAAAGTGCAAAATAGGGAGGAAATAAAGAAGGTGAAAGAAGAGTTAGAAAAACTCGTGGAAAAGGTTGCAGATATTACAATATCGGAGAGAAGCGAGAACACTTTGATGATGAATGCAATAGATAATGAAGAAATCAAATTATTAAGGAGATTTCAGGAAGGCAAATGCAAGGTCAACAGACGACAACTCGATGCTACAAACGAGGTACGCAAACTCTTGGCTCACGTGGAGAATCTTCTTGTGGCAGAACCAAAAAGGGAAACCACGTGCGCAAAGGCGCACAAGACAGTAACGAGGAATGTGATGCCTATCATGAGGACTACGAAGAAACTAGCAAGCGTAGTGTTACAGGGAAATATCGGGAAGGGCACACAAACCCGTGTGTAGGTTCTTACAGGAGAGAAGCAAAAGAATTTGACTATAAACACTTTCTCTCTTTGCGAAAATTCGAAGTCTTCCGCAACTCGGTGAACGGGATGCACCCACGTGCTTGGTTTGAACAATACCAGTTCTGTCTACCACCCAATTGGCCGGAAGAATATAAAATAGAATTTATGTACAGGCATCTCAAGGCTGAACCCGCTGTGTGAATGAGAGCTGTAACACACACATGCACGACGGTACGCGAGTTTGAGCGCAAGTTTCTCTCAGCCTATTGGTCCAAGGCAGCGCAAGACCAGATAAAGCATAACATAATGATGTTACCAAATTTAAACCAATCTGGTTTTGCGAGTCCTGCGCAAGTGTTCGAACACATGCTGCAGAGCAACCAGTTTCTGTACAACCCTTACAGTCCAGGCGAACTGATAAGGCTGTGTATAATTAAACTTCCAACTCAGCTGCACCATATCGTACTAGCCAGACGGTGTAAGGACGATTTAGAATCGTTTAAACTACTCTTACAGGAGTTAGAGTACAACATTGGCGAGTGGGAACAGGAAAAGGCACAGTTCGCAGTAAGAGACAATGTAGGACAAAACCAGAAAACGAGTCACGGCCGCAGTAAAACGCGGAAGTGTATGAGCTCAAGGGTAGGCGGGTACACAGACAGTAATTACCAACTGTATAAAGATAATTGGGGGAACAGAAACAAGCATGGCAAATATATAGAGACGAATGGTGTAATGGCCATCACAAGATGTGCAATAACCGCAATAGAGGAAAATACGAGATCAGTAACAGCTGAGCTCACCACGAAATAACGGTGAAAAGAATAAGAAAAGGGAAACTATACCCACTGATGTGGAGATCAGACAAGCTGATCCACAAAAAAAACCACTGAAAATGGAGGGAAAACAACAGTTATGACCAATGCAGATCAAGGGAGACGGTATTAGTCCACACCCGATGACGGAAAGTTGCAAAGTACATTACATAAGTCAGGAAGATATTAGGGAAACATTACTTCAGGAACAAACGGATAGCAGGATTTCAGCCATTACTCCTGTGATTGCCATCTCAGTGAAAGGGCTATCGCTGGCCTGCGTGATCGACACGGGGAGTCCGATCTCGATTGTTAGTGCGACTGCATTCCGAAAATGTGAGGAGTCGGAAGCTTGGCCGACATTACCGTTGTGAGGGACGAAGGTGAAACGGGCAACATATGGTAGAAGTGTAGAAGTAAAGTGGCAGGCTAGGATCATGTTCAAATGCCAGGACAAGGGGTTCAAGGAAAACTTCTTCATTGTGCTCTTAATGAACACTGAAGTAATTTTAGGGGTAGACTTCATGAATGCTCACCAGCCAATTGTAGATTTGGGTGTAGGTATCAATGTCTCTAGTCCGCCCCTCGTGGTCTCGCGGTAGCGTTCTCGCTTCCCGAGCACGGGGTCCCGGGTTCGATTCCCGGCGGGGTCACGGATTTTTCCTGCCTCGAGATGACTGGGTGTTGTTGTGTCGTCTTTATCATCATCATCATTCATCCCCATTACGGTCGGAGGAAGGCAACGGCAAACCACCTCCATTAGGACCTTGCCTAGTAAGGCGGTGCGGGTCTCCCGCATCGTTCCCCTACGCTCTGTAAAGAAGCATGGGACTTCATTTCCATTTTTCATTTCATCATGTCTCTAAATAGAGAGAGCAACACTGTTGAACTGAAGTTCGATAATTGGGTCATAAGGGATGAGTCTGAAGCCAGCTGTCTACAAATTCTCACCTACCCGGAATACCACCAGGAACCGGAGACCCTCGTAAACTGTATTAGTGGAGCAAGCTTGCCGCCATCAGGCACAGAAGGGATGGGGTTTTCAGAAAAATATCTGAAAAAAGCATGCACAGCATAGGAGACACACCAGAGGATGCCCATTAAAGATTGCTAGAAGTATTAAGGGATCACGAAAGAATATTTTTGGATGCACAGGGTGCGATAAAAGGCTTTGACTACAAGTTCCAAGTACGGGAACACAAAAAGTTTTTCGTGAGGCCATACCCCGTTCCGTTAGCACATAAAGAAAAAGTGAAGGCAGAGGTCGCGAAGATGGTTGAGCAGAACAAAATCGAACACTACGTGAGTTCGTACAACTCACCATTTTAAGTGGTATACAAAAAGGATGAATCGGACCGACTGATGCTGGATTCTCAACAAATCAAGCATAATTATTAAAGCAGAAACAGACAGACCGGAGAGCATGGGAGAATTATTGCAACTCGAACAGTCCACGGGTGTACTGCCGGTTCATAGTGTCCAACAGGCACAATATTTCGGCAATCAGACATGTCACCATCAACAGGTGCGCTGACGAACTGAGCTCCTGAGCGCGGGTGGCCGATTTAAATCCTCTCCCCCCGCGGGCCGCTCTCTTCGCCATCCGCGCCCGCGCGCTGGCGGTTGCAAAGACGTGGGCGTCGGAATCTGTCGTAGCGTCGACGTGCTTTATACGTCCGCCCTAGTCGCCAGTTCATACTTCTTGCTGAGAGTCTTCTTAATTACGTTCAATGCCGGGTCCCAATCCTTGCTGAAATTGTAGCCACAATCTCGGTCGATAAGATCTTCCCTGGTGCGAATTTCGATAGCCTCCCTTATAACGCTGTCCCAATATTTAGAGGTCTGAGCCAGGATCTTGGTACGCTCATAATCCATCTCTTGTTTCTCGGACAAACAGTGCTTTGCTACTGCCGACTTATTTTGATATTTCAGTCGAGTGTGCCTTTGATGTTCTCAGCAACGATCTGCGATGGCGCATACTGTTTGTCCGATATAAGTCTTCCCACACCCACAGGGAATTTGGTATATGCTGACCTTCCTCAAACCGAGATCATCTTTCACACTTCCCAGTAATGCCTGTGTTTTATTGGGCGGGCAAAAGATGGTTTTAACTCGGTGTTTCTTTAATATACGGCCGATTTTCCCCGATAGTGCGCCACTGTACGGAATAAAGGCAGTGGTTACTTCTTCTTCCATGACTTCATCCATCTCCACAGGTTGTGCTGTTGTGGTGGGACGGAGAGTGCGTCTAATCTGCCATTCCGAGTATCCGTTTTTTTCGGAACACGATTTTGAGGTGTTCCAATTCCTGGGGCAGATTCTCTGCATCTGGGATGCTGCGCGCCCTGTATATTAGTGTTTTTAGTACTCCATTCCACTGAGAAGGGTGGTGGCAGCTGTCTGCATGCAGGTACAGGTCAGTGTGCGTTTTCTTCCTATACACACCGTGGCTCAGGGTACCATCAGTTCTTCTCTTGACCATGACGTCCAGGAATGGTAATCTTCCTTCTGCTTCAGTCTCCATAGTGAATTTGATGTTTGGATGTATGGAGTTTAGGTGTGTAAGGAAATCCAAGAGCTTGTCCCTACCATGGGGCCAGATGACGAACGTGTCATCGACATAACAGAAGAAACAAGTAGGTTTCCAATTGTATGACGCCAAGGCTTCCTCCTCGAAGTACCCCATATACAAATTCGCAACCACCAGCGAGACTGGGATGCCCATTGCGACTCCATCCGTTTGCTCATAGTATTCCCCATTAAACAGAAAATACGTTGAGGTCAAGACATGCCTAAAGAGTTCGGTGGTCTTCTCGTCAAATTTCTGCCCAATAAGCTCGACTGACTCTCGTAGAGGCGCCCTGGTGAATAGTGAAACCACATCGAAGCTCACTAGGATATCAGTGTCTTTCAGTCTGAAGTTGTCGAGACGTTTCACGAAATCCACGGAATTACGGATATGGTGAGGGCATTTACCTACATAGGGGCTAAGTAATTCAGCCAGACATTTTGCCAGCAAGTAAGTAGGTGCCCCTGAGGGCGGGTGGCCGAGAACAAGACCAGGGCTCTATTCAAGGACGCGGTTCTATAAGAGGGGGACGCCAAGATACTGTCACCTCAAGGACCTGTACCACCAAGATTTTATGGACTCCCTAAGGTCCACAAAGAGGGGGTGCCTATGCGCCCAATTGTCAGCAACATTTGGGCACCTACTTACTTGCTGGCAAAATATCTGGCTGAATTACTTAGCCCCTATGTAGGTAAATGCCCTCACCATATCCGTAATTCCGTGGATTTCGTGAAACGTCTCGACAACGTCAGACTGAAAGATACTGATATCCTAGTGATGTCTTGACCTCAACGTATTTTCTGTTTAATGGGGAATACTATGAGCAAACGGATGGAGTCGCAATGGGCATCCCACTCTCGCTGGTGGTCACGAATTTGTATATGGGGTACTTCGAGGAGGAAGCCTTGGCGTCATCCAATTGGAAACCTACTTGTTTCTTCCGTTATGTCGATGACACGTTCGTCATCTGGCCCCATGGTAGGGACAAGCTCCTGGATTTCCTTACACACCTAAACTCCATACATCCAAACATCAAATTCACTATGGAGACCGAAACGCAAGGAAGATTCCCATTCGTGGACGTCATGGACAAGAGAAGAGCTGATGGTACCCTGAGCTACGGTGTGTATAGGAAGACAATGCACACTGACCTGTACCTGCATGCAGACAGCTGCCACCACCCTTCTCAGAGAAATGGAGTACTAAAAACACTAGTACGCAGGGCGCGCAGCATCTCAGACACAAAGAATCTGCCCCAGGAACTGGGTCACCTCAAAATCGTGTTCCAAAAAAACGGGTACTCGGAATGGCAGATTAGATGCGCTCTCTGTCCCACCACCACAAATGGCTCTGAGCACTATGCGACTTAACTTCTGAGGTCATCAGTCACCATAGAACTAATTAAACCTAACTAACCTAAGGACATCACACACATCCATACCTGAGGCAGGATTCGAACCTGCGACCGTAGCGGTCGCTCGGCTCCAGACTGTAGAGCCTAGAACTGCACGGCCACTCCGGCCAGCCCCACCACCACAACACAACCTGTGGAGATGGATGAAGTCACGGAAGATGAGGTAGCCACTGCCTTTATTCCGTACAATAGCGCACTATCAGGGAAAATCGGCCGTATATTAAAGAAACACTGAGTTAAAACCATCTTTTGCCCCACCCCCCACCCCCAATAAAACACGGGCATTACTGGGAAGTGTGAAAGATGATCTCGGTGTGAGGAAGGCCGGCATATACCAAATTCCCTGTGAGTGTGGCAAGACTTATATCGGACAAACAGTACGCACCATCGAAGATCGTTGCCGAGGACATCAAAGGCACACTCGACTGAAATATCCAAATAAGTCAGCGGTTGCAGAGCACAGTTTGGCCGAGAAACACGAGATGGATTATGAGCGTACCAAGATCCTGGCTCAGACCTCTAAATATTGGGGCAGCATTAAGAGTGTGGCTATCGAAATTCACACCAGGGAAGATCTTACCAACCGAGATTGCAGCTACAATCTCAGCAAAGCTTGGGACCCGGCATTGAACATAATTAAGAAGACTCTCAGCAAGATGTACGAACTGGCGACCAGGGTGGACATTTAAAGCACATCGATGCTATGACAGATTCCGATGCCCACGTCTTCACGACCGCCGGCGCGGACGGCGAAGAGAGCGGCCCGCGGGGGGAGGGGATTTAAATCGGCTGCTCGCCCTCAGGAGCTCAGTTCGTCAGTGCACCTGACAATGGCGACATGTCTGATCGCCGAAATATTGTGCCCGTTGGACACTATGAACCGGCAGTATACCCGTGGACTGTTCGAGCAACAAATACACCGGGAGAAACTGAAGAATCTCATCATATACCTTTACGGGGAGGAGATGTATCACAGCATGAAGAAACTCGACAAGCTGCACCACCGAAGATGCCGTTTGCTGAGTGCTCTTGCATTTCTGAAGAGATGTTGTACCGAACAGATTGTGCCGAACTTTGCTAAGGTCACGCATCAGATCGATTCTGCAGCAGCCAAGAGAATTAAGAGATGGGCCAGGCTTGCCTTGGTACGTGAGAGGGTGCACTTTACTCGACGCAGCCTTGAATATAACTCCCAGGTACTATTTAAACTTCATCTTAAGCTGGCCAATCAGTTTAATTCGTGGACCTGGAACTGGGTGGATGGTGTTACCTGGACGACAGCCGATTCTGCACATAAAAAGGCCACTGGACATCAGATTTCAAAGTTCTCACATCTCTCGGATAAACCATCGCTGGAGGCACCATGCAAGACGATCATCAATCTCACTAACATGGAGCTGTCTCATGATGCAGTTTCGGTTCTGGAGAAGGGACTCAACTTTGCTTCTACCCCTAGGTTCACACCGGCCGCAGACATCGTCAGTGCAGTGGAACAGGTTGCAGCGCGATTACCACCTGAAGCAGCAGAAGAAGTGTGTCGGGAAACCTGCTGTGCTCTGACCAGAACTAAACCTACGAAGACTAACATTACCAGTAGAGAGGGGGTGGCCATTCAGGACCAAAGAGAGTGCTCTGAGATTCGAGCAACAAATACGCCGGGTGAAACTGAAGAATCACAATTAATGTAAAGTTTTCATGGAGTGAAGGTATTAACCTCCATTGATATGAGAACCAGTTACTGGAAGATCATGTGGCATCCAGAGTGTAGGCAGTAGACAGCATTTTTGTGTTGTGGGAACTGCTACCAATTTAAATGGCTACTGTTCGGACTGAATGTTTCGGCGGCAGCGTTCATACGAGGCCTGAACAGTATCCTTCCTAAGGACCTACATGAGAGAATTACATTATACATTGACGATGTGCGAACAGCGGAGAAATCCTGGGAAGAACACAATGAGGTGTTGAACTGTTTATTAGACGCTTTTGAACGAGAAGGTATAACAGTGAACCTAGAGAAATCACTGTTTGGGCGTAAGAGAATAAAGTTTCTAGGTCACATAGTTTCGGTGAACAGGACACAACCCAACCCCAAGAGAATCAAAGAGATTGCTGAATTTCCAAGGCCAACAATGAAGAGGCAACTAAGAGGATTCTTAGGAGTTGCAAATTTTTTCAAGAAATTTGTGCACTTAAGCATGCCGGCCATGCCACGTCTCTGCACGCTAACAGGAAGGAATATGATTTGGTATTGAGACGCGCAAGCACAGGACGAATTCGAAACGTTGATCGAGGCATTAGTAAATGCACCTATTCTCGCACATCCAGACTTGAGTCGCGATTTCTACCTCATGACGGACAGTTCGGTGAACGGCATTGGTGCAGTTCTGTTTCAAGGAGAACACACTAACGATTGGTCGACTTGGAAGCCCATTTCTTTCGCGAGCAGATTGCTGTCGCAAGCAGAAAGAAACTACGCGGTCACAGAACTCAAGGGGTTGGCAGTTGTCTGGGCATTCAGTAAATTTAGATACTTCTTGTACAGAAGGAACACGAAGGTTTTTACCGACCATCGGGCACTACAATTCCTGATGTCGGTAAAGTTGGCCCACAGCAGGTTATCTCGCTGGATGCTTCACCTTCAAGAATACAATTTTACAATCGAGTATATACCAGGGGAAAAGAACGTGATTGCAGAGGCTCTCTCTCAGGCTCCGATAGGCCTAAGACACTGAGTAGACGGTGACCTGGGCGAAAACAATTTCAGCATTTTGTACCTGAAACACGTCACCTCCAAAAACTTTGTGACAATGTCACTAAAGAATATCGGTGGCAAACAAGACAAAGACCCCATACTCAAAGAAGTGAAGGAAAAGTGGAGGGACAGAAATCAAGCTGCTATTCGGCAATATTATAGGGTAGAAAATGGGATCCTTTTCCGGAAATGGAGCATAGGAGAACCGCGGGGGCTAGTGGTAATACCAGAGGAAATGATCAATAAACTAGTGTGGTATGTCCACCTAAGCTATGGACACCTTGGGGCATGGAAGAGCTCTCAGAAGATTTGCGAGGCATGCTATTTTAATACTATGCTAAAAAGAATACAGTGGGTGATCAGAGTGTGTAAGCCATGTCAAAGGACCAAGCCACCCACCAGATCTTTCGCCACTTCGATATACCCGATAATTCCAAACAGGTTGCGAGAAGTACTTGTTTGGGCCAACGACTTGGACGAAGTCTGGCTATGCATACATTCTTGTATCCATGGAGCTAACATCAAAATTTGTCTACTTTACTCTGCCAAGGAAAGCAAAGGGGAAAATGGTGGCAGCGGCATTTATAAACAATTTCGTGCGAGAGGTCGTGTCGGTCAAACAGGGAATCTCGGAGAACGGGCTGCAATTCCGGTCTCAACATTGGCTGCAGATGTTAAAGTGGAGAAAAATGAAGGCGAACTTCATCTCATTGTTGCACCCATCGTCTAACCCCGAAGAACGCGCCATGAAAGAGTTAGGGCTATACTGCTATACAGTTACCACAAGCACAATACGTGGGATGTGGATATAAAGGCATTCCAAGAAATTCTGAACGAGTTGTCGAATGCATCAAAGATGTTGCCACCAGTATTAGTATTGAAAAATAAGGATCCTCCGAACTGAATCAAAGAAGTGGTACCATGGCCAATAGAAAGACAACTCCGACACAAGGCGTAGGTTCGGTCACACAAGCTATCAAATAAGGGGAGCAGGATCTGCAAAAAATTCCTTAGCATTTATAGTGGACCTTACCGAGTGCGTTGCATCCCTCACGCCAAGGCTATCGAAGTCCAGACCCTACAGACAAAGAAATTGAGAGGGCTGCATCACATGCCCAATGTGAAGCCCTTCATAGAATAGCAAACAGTGTCAATGTACAATTTATGTGATATAGGTCAATAGCGTTACCTTGTACATTAAATCTCATTCATAGATTTTGTGGCCATAGTATTATGTCCTAAATTGTCAACAAGGCAATGTAAGTCATCTATGTTAAGAGTTGAATGGGTAAGAACAAGATTTACCAAGAAAACTTAATGAAAAAAAAAGATACTACATTTTGTGGAGAGAATTTATGTTGCAGCAAATAAGTCTTCAGCAGCGCAAAGAGGAATGGAACAAGACGCCATATGAAGTGTGCCAGGGGCATGGAAAGGAAAAACAAAAATAAGGAAGCTGGAGGAGTAAATTACCGTATAAATTAAGGTTGTAGAATGCATGGTAGCCATTGAAGAGTGCACTTTGGGGTAATGGTAGTTCTGTGTTTGTACTTGTTAATGTAGTATTGAAGCATTCTGTAATAATTTAATATGCATGGTAAAAATTATAGTACATGTTCTATGTATTACGTGTGAAAGTAGCTTGAAACGAGTAGTCATGCATGCGGAAAATATGACGTCACCGGGGATGCTTTCTGCCTAGTTAGTCAAGATTGTCTGTGCGTGTTACGTATATGTGTAAAAGAATGTGACATTTGAGGTGTGAATGACATGAGAGTGTAAAGAAATGAGTGGGTTCTTTTCATACTCGATATTCTAGCTTCCTAAGTAGTGTTGCTAGGATACACAAAGCATCGATAAATGGTTCATGGAATCAAAGTTCAATTTATTTCTTAATTACCATTAAGTAAAAACATTTCAAGTGTTGTAAAAAAAATTCCTTGTTGTAAAGCTATTGAGGGAATGGTTAAGAAATGAGACTATTGCAAATTTGTAATAGAGTATTTGTTTACATAATAGTTGGCTGAATCACAAGCCATGGTAAATATAATTTGAAAGTTAACGCCATAAGGCACAATATGAAGAATCATTGAAAAGAGATAAATGTTAGAAAATTATTGTGAAGGGTGTATTGAGAACAGTGTTCCCCTGAGCACAGATTCGCATCAAGAAGCAGCTTGCAACTGGGGAAAGTGGAGGCCGCAGGCAAAGGTGGTTAGCAGTTGATGATGGCGTGAGTGGGCCGCATCTGGAATTCCCTGATTGAAAAATGCTGCCCGCAGCCGCCAGAGGCGATAATGTGGGCCCTCCCCACCATCCGGTGGAAGCGGCGGCCACCCCAGGCTGTCGAGAGCAGCACGAGCAGCACAGGGGTGTGGTGAGAGGTAGTGACCCACACCTGCTGAACGCCCACAATGACAGGCGACACGCCCCCCAACGCTGAGGGAGTCGCACAAAAACATCAAATGGTCACGGGCAGTCCGTACAGACGACCCGTAAGGCATTGCGCTGCCAGCTTGACAGCCATTGCCAAATACAAAACTGAAAATTACAGCACCCACAAGAGGCGAGCTTGGTTTACCCTAAGTCAGTCGTTGTGATGCAGCAGGATGGATGAGAGAAGAAAGACGGGTGCATGCAAAGGGTGTGGCACCAGTGGTGACATGTCAGCAACACCAGCACACCCACAATGTCTGCAGTACCGAATCAAGAGACGTGTCAAACTCACCACCAGAGTTGAGCATGGAGGGACTGCAAGAGGAAGATAAGGGAATGACGCTACCGAGGGGGTGACGTCATGAGCAGTGGCTGTCAGCATAACACTACTATGAAATGTCAGCCATTTGGGTCCAGGCACTCGCGTCATGACAAGAGTTGATGACAGCTGGGGTGAGATCATCCTACCCAGAGATCGACACTCACCTGACGTGGAATCACTTGCCGCCATGTCCTGATGTGACTGTAAACACGAGGCACCACAGGTCCTGTTGAGCTGCTGCCAAATCGCGAGGGAGAGGCCAGAGGTAAGGAGTTGATCTGAGTGACAAGAGGCACAGTTTACAGTCCCTAACACCTGCACAACAAGTTTCTCCCCCCATCCAACAAGTAGCCCAACAAGGATGTCCTCAGAATGTCTCAAGCCTAGTAATGAAGTGTATAAAAGTGCTCAGAAGTGCCACATATTCCACAAAGGTAGAGCATGTGTTTGTTTTACAGTGGAACTGATTTTACATGCATATTATCTTTATGTAATTTTTCAGAAATGTACTTAGGTTAATGACAGAGACTGATTTCTTAAAATCTGATAGTTGTAGCAAAAAGGAAAACCTACTTTCAAACTGATCTTTTGTTTTCTAACTAAAGAAAATATGGACCAATGTTGAAGAAAGGACTTTACCACATTGATCTGAAGTTCAGTAATGAAATTTAAAAGCATTTCAATGGCTTTATGTGATAATCTCAGAAAATTCAATCATATTTGTTTGCCAATTTAAAGTAAAGGGAAATATTTATGAAGTGCCAAAACAAGCTTGGGAATGTTACATTAACCGTACTTGATTAAGTTGCTCATGTAATGTATTTAAATTTTTCATGTTTAAAGATTTTACGTTTTCCTCTGTCTTGTAGATTATTTCAAAGGAGGACACACTTACGAAAATATTCTTCATAATTTGAGTGCCCAAAAGTCGATTATCAATTTGTATACATGTTTTATGAGACTTATGTATTTGTACACGAGTATGTGAAAGATTCTTGAGATTTAGAATGTTTAAAATGTAGAAAATGATCATGTCTTTGTAACAATTTCAAAATTGCACTCACTTACATAACATTTAAAATGGAATGCTTGGCCGAGGTAATAGATGAAATGACTTGTTTTCAGCTTAAATGCTAAGTCATATCATGTATGTTTCCATAATGATGTCTCAGAAGTACATGAGCCTATATGTTACTGTGTTAGGATTGGACTGGATTGGATTTTTTATTGGTCCTGTTGTCTACATAGCAGCTTATGCATAAGACATTGGACAAGTCAAGTTATAAATATACAGGCTGAAAGTCATTACAAGGCATACATATTTAAGGTTACAATAATACACTTTACACATAAGTATTTATATAACACATTTCATAAATTTAAATATTGTTCAATGGAGTAAAAGCAGTGATGCTGTAAATATGACTTAAGAGATTTTTCAAATGTATTGACCTCAGTGATAGCTTTTATGTTTTCAGGAAGTTTGTTATAAAGCTTAACTCCCATGTGAAAAGTACCTTTTTGGCACAGTGCTGTGCTGATTTGAGTCATATGTAAGTTTCTGTTTTGTCTGGTAAAGTGCTCATGTATATCACAGTTTTTTTGCAGTCTCCGGTCCTTTCCTATTACATTTAATTTAAAGAACAAAAGGGTTTCCATAATGTATACACATGGTAATGGAGGAATACCAGATTTCTTAAACAGGGGTTTACAAGAGTCTCTAGGCTTGCACCCAAACAAGATTCTAATGGCCCTTTTTTTTAGTGTAAAAGTGCTATTAGCTGTTTTAGAGTTTCCCCAGAAGGTGACCCCATATCTAAGACGAGAATGAAAGTACGCATGATATGCATTCAATACTGTTTTCTCACTACAGCATGATTTTAATGAACAAAGAAGGTAACATGTTTTGCTCAGTTCTGCATTGAGATATTCAATATGCTTATTCCATTTGGTTCGTCATTGATAGAGACTGATGGGATAATCATGTCCTTGTTAGGAACATTGTGGAATTTTAGAGCAATGGTTTTCTTACTGTTTATTACAAGCTGATTACTCTGTGCCCAACTGCTAAGTTGTTTCATGACCGTGTTTACTGTCTGCTGTAACTGTTCATTGTCGTCTCCAATCCAATCCAATCCAAGAAGAGAATGCGTATGATAAATCATACAGTGGGATGTAATGAGTTAATTTGATGCACTTTTCATGGACTCCATGACAAAGTTCAACTTGATGATCATATTAATGTTGTTATGGGGCTGCTTATTATTGTTGCATGTGTCTCTTGTGGTACAGCATAGCATATTGCGAAGATGACAGTACACCTGGACAAGAGGATCAACAAAATGTAGATTCAACACACCATAGCAGTATTCCTTCAAGTACTACTTCACCTTCTACTCCTACTAGGATTGTGTCAATATTCACTGAAGGAGAATAACTCATTAATAGTTAATAATTTTCATATATTATGTTCTATATATTAGATGATAAGAATTTTTGTACTTAAAAATAGTGATCAATCATATATTTACATGATACATCTCCTGTCACTAAGATTTAAAAAAATGTTTGGAAATGCCCTTCCAAAGCAAGGACACTTACTGCTCATTTTTTTCTCACAAGGCGAAGGTTATGTAGTGCCTCCACGTGGCTTGAAACAACAGTCAAATACTCAAAACACACCTGGGTGCCCTTCTGACACTCAGGGAAGATCAATATAAGATTTATTATTCGGAATTATGTTATATTATCACTCTTAGTACAGTCTGCAAATGTGAATGCGGGTCGCCTGCTGACTTGTGCGTGGGCTGTCTGTTCTGGGTTCTGTGAATGTGGAGATGCAGTTCAGCCAACCACTGTATTAAGTAGAGTGCAACTGCACTGGACCAGAGAGACTTAAGTTCCCCATGCATTAGCAGGTCCCATTAGGTTGGCAAATAGCTGCTGTGCAGACTCTCTGAGCCCTTCTGGCCACTGTGTGTGGACCCCGGATGAGAGGAAATGGTTAGGATTCCCTGTTGAGACCCTGGTGAATATAGACGCTCTGTGTGATGGCTCCTACAGTCATCTTAGTTAGGAGAGATAGTCAGGTTGGATAAAATTGCTATTTTTATTTTGTATCACTGACAATGGGCCAGTATTCCATATAATCGTACTGTTAAGTGAGTGATCAATGAGTATTTTTCATGACTTTTATTAAATAAATGTTGTTGTTATATAAAATTCTTAACTTGGTCTCTCGCAGCAATGCTATATTTCCATTACCATTCCACTTAAGTTATTCAAACTTTCAACTTAAAGTTAACCAATATGCAGAAAGTTTGTGTAGTGGTGTTCGCTCATGAAAACAGTCTTAGGCATCTTTCATTAAATTTACACAGGAGCCATTTTCAAATTGAGGATGCCTGCCAAGGCTTTGCAGAAAGCAAGTATCATGCAGCTGGTCCACGGAAATTTCTTTTGTGATAGTCACATCTCCATCAATACGTTCCCCTTCAATATTTATAGAAACTTCTATTTGGCCTTTAATAGAAATGCTTTATTTGTACTGTGGTTAGCTACAGAAATAACATAAATACTGAACACTGACACTTGCAAAACTGTTTCTCACATAATCCAGAGAGCTACTCACCAATAAATATGCCTGCTAGAAACAGATATTTAAATAAACAACTTGGAGTGTCTGAATGTTTCTGTCCATTTCTTTACAAGTGCCTGTCATCAAACAATTAACTCCGACCTAGTAATCAATCTGATTCTACTCACAGTATTTTTTTCACTTCAAGTAGGAGCCATTTTGCAATGAATTTCATTCTAAAATGTTAAATATCATACTGTTACATATAGAAATCCTCTTTATAAATGTAGTAGATGAGAGTAATTTCGTATGCTTATGTCACTCAGTTCAGACTGCTGCCTCACTGCATGAATTAATCTGTAATAATTTATTATAATGTTTAACAAAAAAATACAAAATGAAACAATTTATAACAAATAACAAACAATAAACAACTGACATTAACCACACAGCACACAATGAAACGAAATTTGGATATCTGTGCATGTCCATGTGTTGGGAGGAAATGAGCTTGGATTTCACCTGATCAACAATGGTCAGGTGCTGTCAGCTGACAAAACTTCCTTCCCGAGAAATCTTGATGGTGCCATGTTCTGACACGATGGGACAGGATGGCGAGTGTGGATGCTGCCACTTCAAATGCACTGCAGAATGTTTAGACAGGACAGAACATGATGTGATGTGACGGGCAGTGTGAAATGGCCTTTAGCTTGAGATCTGTACATTGTCGTGGAGATTTTGCCAGGAACTGGATTCACAATTTAGAATTATATAGTGTGTAATGTGAAATAAGACCTTAATATCAAATAAATTGAGTGTTGCATAAAATCTGAACTCTGTACATATGTACTGCAGTAATATGAACAATGTAAATAAGCACTGTAAACTGATTATCTGCTGGGTGATCCATGGTTACAAAAGCCTAAGAACTATCATATGCAGATTTATATATATATATTTAAATTTTACCACATTTATGAGGCTTATTTAACTTAGGATCTATGGAATTAAAATAAGTATATCTCTTTTCTTCAAATATGTGTTATGTTTTCTTATTTTATCACGTGTACCACATTGTTGATAACTTTCCCACTATAGATCTATGGAACAAAAAGTATGTCTCATCTAATATAATTGAAACTAACCAATTAGAGTTTGCTTTTTCATTTATCATCTCTGCAATCTGATTTCACATCATTTTTTCGGCTATATACAATATAATATTGTTCTGGTATCATCAAGAACACACACAGTTTCACACAAAAAAGAATATGCATTACAATGAAAATTATTGACTGATAATTCAGCATATACAATATAAATTGTGTACCATAACAAAATGTAGAAAAACTGCGCAATTTAATCCAGTAACAATACAATAAGTTCAAAGGATTCCACATGGAATAATGGTAGCAGAAAAAAATTTTGTATGGTTACATAACTTTTACGTATGATATAAATAATAATACAATCCGCTCCTTTAAGATATAACAAAAAATCATTGTATTACATTGAAGTAAACAATCACCCTGCAGAATGGGTTTAATATGATATATTTGAAAACTGTATCCTTCAACATTGTTCATATTTTTTATTACTTTTACATAATCTGTTTTATATAATAACAAAGACAATCACAGGTTTTGTGTGATGACCTCATTTACTCTTATTTTGTGGAATATGTGATATGTCCTCTTGTTGTACAAGTGGAGGTCAGAATTAGTTTTCAAGTTGTTCTTATTTAATATTATACTACTTTTCAATGTGGGTACAAGGTGAAGGGTGTATATTTCATTGTACAAATAGTTGTTTTGAAGGCAATAATCTGAAATTTTTTATACTCGAACGTATACTCCATTTTTGTAAGTGTGGAAAAAGTTTCAAGTTTTTTTTTTCTACTCATACGTGATCCCATATGTCGCTAAGAGTGAAAATGAGAAAAATATGTTTCAAATTAAATGTAATGCAATCTGTATTTAGCTTATTTGTAAAATGTAGAATATGAGTCTTTCAGTCTTGGTTTTCATCCAGATGCAAACATAAGAATTTAGTGGCAGTTAACCCTTCTGCAAAGTGGTCACTGTTATTGAGAACGACTTCTGAATTTTGTTTTCCTAAAATAAACAAAACCATTCTTTGAAAGTATTAAAATCTGGCAATACAGTTAGGTACATACCTCATAAATCTACTAGCAGTGTTTGGTGATGTCTGATCTACATTCTTTATTGTAACATTTCTGCCATCAACAAATACTGTAAATTAGGAATATGTATAGGAATAATAATTTCATTAATATAATCATCAAACAGAAATACAGGATGCTAAGACACTGCCTTGTGGAACACCCACTGTTACTGATTGGATGTTTGATATGAATTTATTTCTTTTGACCAGATTATTAGTTGAGACAACCTGGTACCTATTTTTGAAATAGCATTGGAGCCTTTTAAATTTCAGGCATGCAGCCGCGCATATAAAATTTTTTCCACTGATATTTCGATTGTGTATCGTCCGGCCATCGTCAGAGTGATTCGCAAGACTTGCAACTCACTCTGAGGATGGCCGGACGATACACGCTCAAAATGTCAGTGGAAGAAATTTTATTTGCATGGGTGCATGCCTGAAATATAATGGACTATTCATTACGCTGAGAAAAGTTGAAAATGCACAACACTGAAACCATTTTTTTACTGTTCTCCTTCCCTATACTACTTTTGTCTAATTTTCTTAGTTAGACATTATGATTCACTGCATTAAACACCTTTGATAAGTCAACATTCATCACTATAGTGAATCTGTTGTAGTCTACTTTGTTCAAAGTGTCTTCTATGAATCATGCAATAGTTGTAGCTGTTTCAGTATGCTTCCTATTACAGAAGCCATGGTGAAAAGTAGGAAGGAAGTTGAAATATCCCAATAAATTTAATCCTCTGTTTTTCATGCAACTTGGTATCAGTTTTGAGAAAGCTGACATGAAATATAAATGACTGTAATTAACCAGTCATAGTGATTCATCCTTTTTGTGTAGGTGCTTTATTTTGAAAATTTGTAATTCGTTTGGAAAATCACCTTCTCAAAATGGTCAATTATAATGTGCAAGAGTGTTTTGGAGAATATGCTCACACATTCAACCATAGTAGAAACTGGTTAGTCTTATCAGGCCAGGTTTTTCAGCAATTTTATTGCAATCAAAACTTCTAGCTCATTTATCAGATTCACCATCAATAGTCTAGCAATGATCTTCCCGTAGTCGTTTTACTGAATCTTTGGGCACAATGTTTGATTGGGTTTGCTGGAATGCTTTTGCTACACTCATTTATGTAATCAACTAATTTCTGACCCCTTTTCAAGTTCTTCTTGGCTATATCTTGAGATTATGATCTTGTCCTTTCTTCTTTTAATTTGTTTCATTGCTAATGGTATTCCATATGACTTTGCTTTTATTTCATGTATCTTTGTTTATTTTATCATTGTACAGTTCTTCTGTTTCATTATCGCTATCTAGTAGAAATTTTATAATGATTTGTAAATTCAGCAAATTATGGGTGTTTGCTTATTTTGTGGTTCTGTATTAGTTTTTAAGGGAAATATGTTTTGAAAATATGCACAAATGTAATTCAGAATGCATTGAACACTTTTATCAGTTACTGATTCTAAATGTACCCATTCCTTTGCTTCTTTTGATAGTGAAAGGAAGAAATGTTATTCATACTGAATGTTGTAAAGTATTTATAAAATGTTTAGTTGTCTGGGATGAAAGAGCTACTCATCTAGGCCCTGAAGGTTCAATGGGTGTTGTCTGGAGTAACGTAGATTATACTCATTATTTGTGTTTTCTTGTCAGAAAGTTCTATGTCAACATTTAGTGTCCCAGCAGAAACATATCAAAGTTTGTGAAACATTATTTGTGAGGGAAGATGAGGTTCGTGTTATTATAGCAATCTTTAAAATAAGAGGGTACATGGAGAAACAATAGAAAGATATTCATTAGTTGTCTTTTAGAATGACTCTACTAAGAAGTCGATGTTAAAGTCTTGACAAAGTATTATTTTCATCTTCCAATAGACAGTTAATTCTGAAGAGTATACGGAATATAAGAGATATGTTTTTATCTCCAAAGCGTGCTCTGCATATTGCTGGAGCTAACATTTGCCTTTCTGTTTCCAGTGTTTATTCTAAAACAGTCAAAATTCCGTGGCTAAAGTCTAGATTTGTGCCAGTGAAGGCACCACTTATCTACTTCTCATTTGTTGGCAACAAGTCAATTTTGCATAGCCAGTGGGATGATTCTTCAACATAACCAATGAGATGTGAGAAGAGAGACAAGATATTTCTAAAACCAAAACTGAATTCATTGCCTTATTTACTCTTTTTGGGTGTGTTAGTGAGTACGAGAGAAATATTTTGTGATTGAGGCAGCAAGTGCTATAAAGTGGACTAGTTTAAGTGATATAGCTCTGCACACCAACGTTGGCCACTGATGCCAGTCTGATTGATTACTTGCAGAGACATGAAAATGTATTAAATGTGGTGGTGAAATGACTTTTAAAGACTGGAAGGTTTCTGCATCAACATCTACATATACTCTGCAAACCACCATGAGGTTCACGGCAGAGGTTATGTCCCACTGTGCCAGTTTTTAGGATTTCTACCCATTCCATTCACTTATGGAATGCAGGAAGAATGATGCTTTGAACACTTCAGTATAGAATCTCATAGAAACTTCACCAGGCGCTGGTGAAGTTTAATGATTTCAGTGGTTCTCAACACCACTGACACTAATACTGATTTCAATCATCATTTTAGTGGTATGAGGATTAAATTGGGGCAATTCTCCTGGATTTTCCTTTGTAAAGGAACATATGAAGACAGAATTAAGTGTTTCAGCTTTGCTTTGCTACCCTCAGTTTCAGTTCCTATCTCATTCAGTGTGGACTGGTCATTAACTTTGGTCCACTAACAGCCCTACATATGACCAGAATTTCTTTGGGTTCTGTGAAAGATTATTTGACAAAATTCTGCTACGGTAGTCACTGAAGGCATTACACATTGTTCTCTTGACAGCCAAACACATTTGATTCAGCGTGTCTCTATCTATACCCCAACTCTTTGTTTTACACCTATTATGCATAATCTGTTTCTTTGGGAGTTCCTTTACAGAGTCTGTATACGTTCCCTCCCACTATGAACTGTTCTACTGGGTACATATCTAACCAGTGTATGGACAACATTTCTTTTATACTTGAGCCAGAGTTCCTCTGCATGCTCCTGTCCTGTACTGATAGTTTCAAGTTCCTCATTTAGATACGACGCTACCGATTTTTTATCTAGTTTACTGAACATTAATATTTTTCTGCTTGTTTTAGTTCTTCTTTGTACTTTGGTAATCATTGTTGCCAGACTGCATCATGGTCACTGATACAAGTTTCAATGTGAACATCCTCAAAGGGGTCTTGTCTATTTGTTGCCACTAGATCCAATATACACTCCTGGAAATAGAAAAAAGAACACATTGACACCGGTGTGTCAGACCCACCATACTTGCTCCGGACACTGCGAGAGGGCTGTACAAGCAATGATCACACGCACGGCACAGCGGACACACCAGGAACCGCGGTGTTGGCCGTCGAATGGCGCTAGCTGCGCAGCATTTGTGCACCGCCGCCGTCAGTGTCAGCCAGTTTGCCGTGGCATACGGAGCTCCATCGCAGTCTTTAACACTGGTAGCATGCCGCGACAGCGTGGACGTGAACCGTATGTGCAGTTGACGGACTTTGAGCGAGGGCGTATAGTGGGCATGCGGGAGGCCGGCTGGACGTACCGCCGAATTGCTCAACACGTGGGGCGTGAGGTCTCCACAGTACATCGATGCTGTCGCCAGTGGTCGGCGGAAGGTGCACGTGCCCGTCGACCTGGGACCGGACCGCAGTGACGCACGGATGCACGCCAAGACCGTAGGATCCTACGCAGTGCCGTAGGGGATCGCACCGCCACTTCCCAGCAAATTAGGGACACTGTTGCTCCTGGGGTATCGGCGAGGACCATTCTCAACCGTCTCCATGAAGCTGGGCTACGGTCCCGCACACCGTTAGGCCGTCTTCCGCTCACGCCCCAACATCGTGCAGCCCGCCTCCAGTGGTGTCGCGACAGGCGTGAATGGAGGGACGAATGGAGACGTGTCGTCTTCAGTGATGAGAGTCGCTTCTGCCTTGGTGCCAATGATGGTCGTATGCGTGTTTGGCGCCGTGCAGGTGAGCGCCACAATCAGGACTGCATACGACCGAGGCACACAGGGCCAACACCCGGCATCATGGTGTGGGGAGCGATCTCCTACACTGGCCGTACACCACTGGTGATCGTCGAGGGGACACTGAATAGTGCACGGTACATCCAAACCGTCATCGAACCCATCGTTCTACCATTCCTAGACCGGCAAGGGAACTTGCTGTTCCAACAGGACAATGCACGTCCGCATGTATCCCGTGCCACCCAACGTGCTCTAGAAGGTGTAAGTCAACTACCCTGGCCAGCAAGATCTCCGGATCTGTCCCTCATTGAGCATGTTTGGGACTGGATGAAGCGTCGTCTCACGCGGTCTGCACGTCCGGCACGAACGCTGGTCCAACTGAGGCGCCAGGTGGAAATGGCATGGCAAGCCGTTCCACATGACTACATCCAGCATCTCTACGATCGTCTCCATGGGAGAATAGCAGCCTGCATTGCTGCGAAAGGTGGATATACACTGTACTAGTGCCGACATTGTGCGTGCTCTGTTGCCTGTGTCTATGTGCCTGTGGTTCTGTCAGTGTGATCATGTGATGTATCTGACCCCAGGAATGTGTCAATAAAGTTTCCTCTTCCTGGGACAATGAATTCACGGTGTTCTTATTTCAATTTCCAGGAGTGTATTTCCTATTCTTATTTGTGTTCCTATTTCCTAACTATCTACTCTAGTTAGTTTTAAGAGAAGGCACTTAGTAACGGCTCAAAGGATATCTTATCACGCCTACCACTAACAAAACTGTAATTTTCCCAATGTCAGATGAATAAAGTCTCCACCATGATTATAGTATGATTGGGGAACTTAGGTACAAGTGAACTGAGGTTTTGTGTAAAGTTTTTGGTTACATCAACAGATGATTCTGGAGTGCGATAGAAGAACTGAATTGTCATTTTTATGCCCACCCGGATACTGAGTCTTGCCCAAACAGTCTCACATACAGCTTCAATTTCTATATTAGTGGATTTGAGTGTCTTGTCTCCTGCAACAAATACCCCACCTCCATTTCACATTTGCATATCCTTTCAATATACATTTACAGTCACTGCTATCAATTTCAAGTTTCAACCAGCTTCTGTACCTAGCATTTATGTGTCTGATTTCGCGAATTTGAAGTTGTGGTGTGAATGAAGAACTAAATTTTTCAGTAAGTATAAATTTTTTCACCTCAAAGATAGGTGGTTACACATCAAACTTCTTTTTCAAGGTAAATTAGTAAGTCAATGAAATAGATACTTTGTCAGTAATAGGCAACAGCAGGTTAAACATGTCTAGATAATATTTTTGTCAGTATTAAAGGTACAGAAGAATCGTGTGGCATGACTGTTTTCAGTTTTTGATTATAATTTTGTATCTTTAAATTATACAAGTAGGTTCTCTCTTGCTAAGGATAATAAAATTACGATTGTTCTGAAAGTCATGATCACCAGACGTGTCACTGATAATAAAATTCTCATGTTTCGTGAATCCCTTGCTCACACAGAACGATTTGGTCAGTCTTATGATGATACATATTATACAGCAAAGATAGTATTCGACAAGTTTTTAAATCGGTATTGATTTAATGATAGCATTCCCATAACAAATAGCAATGTAATCGAGAAAGGCTTCAAAACTGCAGATCAAAAAACCTACGGTACACTAAATAGTTGACTAATTTGAGGAAACAAATTATGTTGGTGTACAATAGATATAGGATTGAACATTAACCACATTAGCCTGTATAAGGATAGTAAATAGTATTAAACACCTACTATGCAAGCCTAAAAGGCTCACAGTCTCTGTAGTATTGAAAAATCTACCAATAAGTACAAGACTATGTGGAAACTAATAAATATTGTTTCTAATGATGTAAGAAACAACAGAATTAATACTTCTCCCCAAATTTCAATGGTTTTTTTTTTTTCATTAAATCAGCCAGAGAAGTAGGAAGTTCTATTAACAAACCTGATGTTTGTGCAAATGCAAATGTTTTATTTCACCTTTGAGCATAATTACAAGCAGTTGGTGTCATAAGAGTTAACACAATAATAATAATGTAAACTTGGGCACATGTCATTAACTGTAAGAAAATAATCCAAGATAGATATATTACATATTTAAAGAAATGCCAATAACAACAAAAAGTTTCCTAACAATACACTATGAATTTAAAAAAACTCCAATACAACAAAAAGTTCCCCAACTACTATCAGATAAATGAACTAAATAGTTAAGTAAATGACAAAGATACTGATTAATCAAACACATAATTAACAATAAGTATATGAAAGAGTAATAAGGTAGTTATACAGTGTGGCTTATGTAATGTTTGTAGTTAATTTTTTGTTAATTCGCATAAGAAATGTGAGACATTTGAAACACAGTCAAGGAATTCTTGAGCAGAGTAAATTACTTTAATTTTCATGCATCTCCAAAGACTAGTTTTAACTTTCTTTACTGGTAATTTGTTGAAGTAGACATGATGAATATATTTGTAACTGTCATCAGTCTTTGCGAGCCTAGCGTATGGCACATCAGTTGTATGTCCACTTCTGTTATCGTCTTGAACTGTCCTCCTGCGGTCAAATTTACCGAGATTCTCTTTAACAGAGACGAGGCAGTTGTAAACATACAGGCTAGGCACTCCCATTATATCTAGTTCCTTGAAATAATCCGGACATGATTCATATGGGCTGAATCCTGCAATGCATTTTACAGCTTTCTTTTGCCATTTAAAAACTAATTTTGAGTCTCTGGAAACGCCCAATAATAGTATCCCATTACTAAGGTGGGAATGGAAGAATGCAAATTATGCCTATAATAGAAGTTCCTTATTGACAAGGCTCCTCACGTGTACAGCAGATAGACGGCATGGGCCAGTCTGTTGCATTATTTCCCTTTATGAGCATCCCAACTGAATTTTGATCTGTGAAATCCTAATAATTTTGTTTTGTTATCATTTGTATCGCATGTGGTCGAAATTTGACCAGCTGAGTCACTGGACCTGATAAAAAAATATCTTCTACCTTAAAATGATACCCTCCACGCAAAACTCTGAAATTTTAGCATCACAAATGACCCATAGCAAATTCTCCATTGTAGCTATGAGTATTCCAAAATAAATCTTTGATTTCTCTTTAATTGTTTGACCATTTGAATTGAGTCCTTGTTACAGTGGGTTGTAAAAAAATCCTGTGATAATAGCGGGTAAAGTAACTTGTGACAACACAATGTGAATGCTGTTGCATTATGTTAAGTAACATCAGACGTGAAATCATTTGCGTTACTAAATCTGGAATGTAAATTCATCAAACCGCAATTATAGCCCTCGAATTTCTTTGAAATCACATCCAATGAACATTTAAATGTATCTGTAAAAACTACAATAAGATTATCGTTATCAATGTTCACATTTCTGTTTACTCTTGGACGAAAATAAAGGAAAAAAACGAAGTTAATAAACAAAATGTTTGTTGTCCCTGACGACTTCTTTACTAAATTTCGTTTCCCACTGCTGACAACATCAACAAACTAGCTGTTGTGGCACTGTAGCTGTGCATGTGTTACTGCAAATGAACCATCTGGAACATTTAAACATGAATGTCCCTAGAATGCGATTTCATGCAACGTTGTTACTTTCATGTTTCATTTGTACCATAGCCCATGATCGGTATGTGTGCTAGAAGCTGGTGACAATGTGAGGGGCAGAGTGAGACTTTTCTCTTTTCTCCTGTGTATAAGTCTACTTACTTTTACCTCTCTTAATGGTTATGTCCACACACGATGTTTTGTGTCCATATAGGGTAAAGTACTACAATTTTTCATGTTCACGTATGAATATTGAGATCGTTCAATAAACCAGATGGATTATCATTATAAATGTCCATATAACTCTTTATTCTTCAAAAATAGTTTATCTAGCTACGATCTGTCTGCGTTCGCCTTCTAGTCATAGCACAAAACAAACATCAAATCTATAACGAGGTAAGTCGGAATAATAGTAATTCAAAAAGAAGAATTTAAAAATTAAAAACGCACTTCAAATTTTCTGGTAACGGCGGCAAATGACGAGAAAGTTACTCTTACACGAAAGTAAACTAAATACGGACGACAATATTCGTCATTACTACGAAATCTTGATTCCCAGTGCAGAGGTCACCGATCTGCCGGGTATGGTTGTGTTACTGCAAATGAACCAAATGAACATGAATGTCCCTCGAATGCAATTCAATGAAACATTGTTACTTCTGTGTGTCATTTCTACCACAGAACCTGATGGGTATGCTGAGCAGAAGTTGGCGGCACTTCAATCGTCGATATTCGGTTATTGGAGATTTAATGCATGATTTATTTTTATTTACATGTTTAGTTTCATAGGACCAAATTAAGGAGAAAACCTCCAAGATCATGGAACGTATCATTACATGAAATTACAACATAATAGTAATAGCAGATAAAATAAAATGTTTATGAATCCTAAAAAGTCAAGCAATTACTTTAAGTTAAACACAATCAACAATGTAACATAGGAATCAGCTTAATTTTTCAAGAAAATCCTCTACAGAATAGAAGGAGTGACCCATGAGGAAACTCTTCACTTTCAATTTGAAAGCGCATGGATTACTGCTAAAATTTTTGAATTCTTGTGGTAGCTTATTGAAAATGGATGCAGCAGTATATTGCACAACTTTATGCACAAGGGTTAAGAAAAGGCAATCAAAATGAAGACTGAATTTCTGCCTATCATTAACTAAGTGAAAGCTGCTATTCTTGGGAATGAGCTGATATTGTTAACAAGAAACACTAAAGAATATGTATATTGAGAGACCAATGTCAGAATATCAAGACTAGTGGACAGGGATTGACAAAGTTTCGCGAACCTACAACACTTTTTGTCAAGAACTGCCGTTTCTGCGCCAAAAATATCCTTTGCGAATGAGAATAGTTACCCCAAAATATAATACCATACGACATAAGTGAATGAAAATAAGGACAGTAGACTAATTTTCGTGTCGAACGATCACTTCCTTTCGAACAGTCAAAATGTCAGCATTAAGTCTTTGAACAAGATCCTGATCGTGAGCTTTCCACGACAATTTATCAACTATCTGAACACCTAGAAATCTGAACTGCTCAGTTTCACAAATCATATGCCAATTTGTGTAGTTATAACGTCGGGCTTTGTTGAATTGTGTGTTAGAAACTGTAAAAACTGAGTCTTACTGTGATTTAGAGTTTATTTTCTACAGGACATGATCTTATGTTATGAAATGTACTATTTGAAACAGAGCCAATGTTGCACACAACATTCTTAACTATCAAGCTAGTGTCATCAGCAAATATAAATATTTTAGAAATACCTGTAATACTAGAGGGCGGCATATTGCACAAGAGTTAAGGAACCCCAACACTGATCCCTGGGGCACACCGCCATTTGACTGTACCCCACTCAGTCCCTGCATCGCAGTCATTCTCAACAATATGAATAATGATGTTTTGCTGTTTGTTGTTAAAGTAAGAGGAGAACCAATTGTGAGCTACTCCCTGTAGTCCATAATGGTCCAACATCTGAAGCAGTATTTTGTGGTCAGCACAATCAAACACCTTAGTTAAATAAAAAAAAAATGCCCATCATTCGAAAGTTTTTGTTTAATCTATCCAGTACTTTACAGAGAAATGAGAAAATAGCATTTTCAGTTGTTAAACCACCTCTAAAGCCAAACTGTACATCTGATAGCACATTATGCGATACAAAATGCTCAATTATCCTTACATACACAGCTGTTTCAATAAGTTTAGCAAACACTGATGGCATAGAAACAGGTCTAAAATTGTCTACATTATCCCTTTTTCCCCTTTTATCAAGCAGCTTCACTACTGAGTACTTCAATCATTCAAGAAACTGACCATTCTTGAAGGAAAAACTACAAATATGGATAAGTACAGCGCTAACATGTGCAGCACTGTACCTTAATATTCTGCTAGGCTCTCCTTCATATCCACGAGAGTGCTTAGTCTTCAGTGATTTAATTATTGACTTAATCTCCCTCTCTTCAGTATCACAGAGGAGTATTTCAGACATCTCGGAAAGGAGTGATTCCCTGTAGAAACTAAGTAAGATATCATCAGAGTTACGAATACAGTAACATCTACTTCCTTTTACCATTCTTAATGGCAACATACACGAATGATTTTGTCTTTGTGTACATCTATGGAAAAGGACATTTCGAATCATATAAGTTTCATTGGCCCCATTGTACAATTAATACTAAAAATAGGTACTTCAATTTTCGTGTTCATGCATCAATATTATGATGACTGGGAGCATTCAAAATGAATACAATGTCTTCAGTTTTACTATCATTATTCTGCAGTACATTAGCCTAAAACCACGTAGTATACCTCTCCATTACCACTGCCATGCTATGTTGCACATTTTCAAGGTTAGTACCACATGTGATAAGTGTTGTGTCATATGCTTATATCGTTGCATCACATGGTACAACTGTGGGTAAATATTTTATGTAAATAATGAAAAGCAAATGTCCAAGAACAGATCCTTGAGGTACACCCTTTGCAACTGGAAAACATTCTGACATTTTATTATTTGCCTTAACTATTTTCTATTGTCTAAATAAGACTGCATTAGACACAGAGCATTCTCTCACTCTGTAATTGTAGAACCTTTTATGATAATATTGGGGCAGATTGTATTAAAAGCTTTCCTGTGGCCCAACAGCGTTGGAGAGATAAAATATGTACTTTCTAAACAATTGTACATTTTTACTACCATACTCTCAACTGCCTTGACCACAGAGAGGCTGGATCGGAAACCAAATTGTGAGAAGGTGTATATACCCTTATGATCAAAATAGTGACTCATCTGTTTATGCATGCAGTATTCTATTATTTTTAACATTATGGTTATAAGTGATATAGAAATAACTGATGATGGTCGAAGTAGAGAGGATATAAAATGTAGACTGGCAATGGCAAGGAAAGTGTTTCTGAAGAACAGAAACTAGTTAACATTGAGTATAGATTTAAATGTCAGGAAGTTGTTTCTGAAAGTATTTGTATGGAGTGTACCCATGTATAGAAGTGAAACAATTACGATAAATAGTTTGGACAAGAAAAGAATAGAAGCTTTCGAAATGTGGTGCTACAGAAGAATGGTGAAGATTAGATGGGTAGATCACATAACTAATGAGGAAGTACTGAATATGATTGGGGAGAAGAGAAGTTTGTGGCACAACTTGACTAAAAGAAGGGATCGATTGGTAGGATATGTTCTGAGGCATCAAGGGATCACCAATTTAGTATTGGAGGGCAGTGTGGAGGGTAAAAATCGTAGAGGGAGACCAAGAGATGAATACACTAAGCCGATTCAGAAGGATGTAGGTTGCAGTAGGTACTGGGAGATGAAGACGCTTGCACAGGATAGAGTAGCATAGAGAGCTGCATCAAACCAGGCTCAGGACTGAAGACCACAACAACAACAACAAGTGATATAGGTCGCTACTTATCTGAAGATGCTATATCTCCATTCTTATGTACTGGTTTAACCACGGAAATTTTTAAACATTCTGGATAAAATATATTCATTTAAAATTTTATTGGTTATTTTAGTCAGAGGCATTACAGTTTCATTTCGGATATATTTGATAACATAATTTGAGAGGCCATAGTAATCCTCTGTTAGAGAATTAGCTATTGGTTCATTGACTGTCTCCTCAGTTAATTACTCACATTCTCCATGCTGGCGATACTTGAATAAGGACTGACAAAATGTGCATTTCGAATATCAGGTGTAATTGGTATCTAGTGTACTTTATCATCACAGTTTATTTCTGTTTGAATAATTTCCGATGCAGCTTTGCATTTATTCACTGTGATCAGTATATATGTATCACTTGCTTTGCACTTTACTGCCTTGATTTCAGACCTGTGAATCTTTCTCTGACAATACCTTGTCAGCATTATTTTGCTTAGAGCTATAATAATAGAGTTGCATCATGAATCTCGTTCCACTTAGATATGGGGTGTTCCGGTTTTTTAGATTTTGAGGTTTGTGCAATGTTTCTGCTTCGATATTTTCATGTTGTATTTAGTGCCATGTGTTTCAAAATATTCAGTTAACAGTTTTAAAGATTTGTTTTTAGATTCGTTTGCACCTGCAGTGATTATTATTTTATCCCATTGTATTACATTCAATTTACATATCAACTTGTTTAGCTTTTATACATTAATTGGTCTTATAATTTTCCCATCATCAGTAAAAGTTTAAATTATTTTGCTGTTGCGAGTTTGAGTCATAGTCCCTTATGATTAGAAATACTTTGATTGTGCCAGATTCTGTTTTGTTTAGATGAAAATTATATATCATATTATCTAGACATGCTTCCTGAATGTGGGTTTGTCATTTATGAAACATAAGTTAAAGGATCTTAGTATATTTAGCAAGTGGTTGCTATTTCTACTCTTATACCTAATGTCTATATTGATATCACCAAATATTAGTATACTGTAATCTTTGTATTTGAGTAGCAAGATTATTAGTTTCTCCAGAAGTTCCACAAACAGGTCCTCATTGTGTATTAAGAGGCGGTTTACTGAAGCTACTATAATTTCGTGTTTTATCAGTTTTATGCTTGCAGCTTCAAATTTTGCTTCTGTGTACAGTTCACTTACATCTATAACTTCATAGATTAGATTTACGCTATTTTTAACATATACAAATGCACCAACATGTATAAAACTTGTTGTACAGTAGCTGGTTGCTAATTCAGATCCAAATGGCACACATAATTTTAGTGCTTCAATGCTAAGCTAGAGTTCCTTTATTGAAGTCGCAGTGCAGTTGAATTTTTGCAGCTAGTACTCAAGTTCATTAAGTTTATTTTTAAGAGACTGCGCATTAATATGTAAAAAGATTACACCTGTACTTATCTTACTGTGGTTTTTCTATAGTTCTACAGTAAAAAAATCACTGAAGTGGAAGGGAACTGCTGCTTTTCTCTTCCTAAGCGGACAACCATTTGATGACTTTTCCAATGCTTTCTGCTTCACTTTTAGCAAGGCATCCACTTGTTTTGAACCTTTTGGTGAAGCATCGACTTGTTCTGCAGGTTTTGTTGAGGCATCTATTCGACCTGCAGCTTCTTGTAAACCATTCATTTGATCAGCAGCTTCGCCACTTGAAGTTGTTTCTTGTTTCCCTCTTGGTGAGGATATTTTATGAAATTATGGTGTTATTTTTGTTGAATTAGTGTGTTTGGTTGAGTCATTCTCAGTCACAAGATTAGTTGATCATTGCAGAGGATTTACATTGCCTTTTGGTCACAGAGTTGGCTATTCTTTCGGCTATCAGTCGTTTGTCCAGTTTATTTACATGCAGACCATTACCACTATGAGATCTGCGAACAGTACTGTTTATATCCATAGTTTCAACGTTTCTGAATTCACTGCAAATTGAAAATGTTGTTTGGAACTGTTATTTCCTTGTTTGCACAAGACCGTTCTTGTAAATCGTAGTTTTATGGTATGTTGCAGACTATAACATTTGTATGAGTAAGACAGCTTAGGCACGTTTTTTAAATTACTTGCAGCCACTTGCATTTTGTTTTAGTACATGTCATTTGACCCGCCTATTAGAATTACTTAATTCTTCGATTTAAATTAGCACAATCAGCAGATAGTATTAAATTATCTATTTCTGATAGCATTTGGCTTGAGAAAGCTGGTTGGTTTTAGCGTTGGCGTTTGATCTATTTGTTCAGCTTGTCTTCATCTGTGGCTGTCTGACAATATTATTTTTAGTACAATGTAGGCTTTCACGGCCGGTGTTGGCTTCAGTTGACAAGTCACCTACTGGAAAAGTTTTTCCCCCATTCATTAATAAAATCACGGACTGTATCGGTGAAGTTCTGGCCAGGTATGGGATCGAAACAATCTTCAGACACACCAAGAAGATAAAGGAATATTTAAGAACTGCAAAAGACACCCAACACCCCCTAGCAACACCTGAGGTATACAAAATTCCGGTTGTGGACAAGTATATATTGGAACAACGAAAAGAAGTGTAAATACCCGCTTAGCCGAACATAAAAGAAACTGTCGCTTAGGACACATCGAAAATTGGCAGTAGCTGAACATGTTTTTCTAGATGGGAACCATGAAATCAAATTTAATGAGACAAGCGTTCTAGCACGAACATCTCATTATCATGCGTGCATGTATAGAGAAGCAACAGAGATTCACAAACACTATAATAATTTTAATAGCTAAGAGGAAGTTTTAAAGTTGGAAAAATATGGATATCGACATTGCGCCAGCAGAATGACAATCGTTTACTCGTAATCGAGAATGATGACGCCTTCCAAAATAGGCATACCGTCGGCATCATGTGACGAATGGTGGTGCCCTGTATGTGTTCTATAAATGCGAGAGTACCTGGAGCCGCGAAGGCCCAATGTATGAGTCCTATCGCACAACCGGGAACACGTAGATTTTATGCTAGAAAACGGGGTAGACATCTTCCTTGCACATTATAGAGTGGAACCTTCCCACCCCCCCAGGCCTCAACCGGTCCAATGCCACCACACAGACAAGTGCACAAACACACTGAAATGTAGCAGATGCGGACAGAGCCACCACATCTCGCAATGCGAACTGACACCAGAGAGATCACCCACCTGTGCTAATTGTGGAGGGACACACTCGGCGAGATCGTTCAAGTGTCACTCACGTCCACCTGTAGCAGAAAACGAACACCTACAGGCCCCATTACAGTTAGCTGACACCCCAACACAACAGGCAAACCAACAGACAGAACACCTGAACATTAATGATTTTCTAAAGACGATCACGTTCGCATTGACAACACTGATGCAAAGTCGCAAAAACGAGGTAGTTAACGCGATGAAACAAGTGGCCCGACGCTACTTCGACAAAGACCTAATTTACAATCAGAACGGACAGCAAGTGACCACGACCGTGACAAAACGCTCCTTCTCTCAGATAGTCAGAAGTTAAACACTCAACCTCCCCCACCCCACTCCCCCCCAACTGACTATGGCAGGACACACCGGACGAGTACTTACCAACCTCCTGTTTGTCAATGCAGGAGGCATGAGACCGAAAAAACCGTTACTAAACGACTTAATAACGAAGGAAGACATAGACATTTTTGGAATCGCAGAGACGTGGACAAGACCAACACACAACATGAAAGTTAACAAAGACTACGACCACTTTGCCAAACACAGACCAGACGGACGAGGAGGGGTAGCGATCTATTTCAAGAAGTCGATCCCAGCACAAGAAACTCCCCTACCACTCCAGTTTCAAGACATAGAAGCCGTAATGATTACAGTACCAAGACCCAGACGACGACGACTGTTAATAGCTTGCCTATACGTCACCCCTGAAACCAAAATTCCCAGGGCGTTCCTAGGATACTTGACCACGTTTCCGGAGTATATACTAATGGGAGACCTAAATGCCAGGCACGATCTACTGGGAGACACTGCCATCAACAGAAATGGCGAGGACCTATTAGACTTCCTCACCACAGAGAACATGTCTAGACTACCCATGAATACCTACACATTCGTGGGGCACGCAGGCAACTCCCTACCCGACCACATATTACTCAGTCCCACCCTATACGACACAATGACAGAAGCCACAATAGGCGACAGCATAACGAGCCAACACCTACCTATCGTCTTCGGCACCTCGGCCATAAATCCCCCAACACCACCTCAAATCTCACGCACCATCCGACTCTACAACAAAGCAGACTGGGACAAATATCAAAAGAGTATAGACAAGGAACTACGAGCACCCCTGACAATAACGGACGACAGAGACATGTACTCTGTCAACGACAGAATAATAAACACGCTGAAAACTGCCATCGACTCAACCATACCGACCAAAACAGTGCAGAACTGGAAACCTCAACTACCACCGGACATACTCCTTCTAATCAGGGAAAAAAGACAACTTCACACAGAAATCGTTAGGACAAAGAACAGTTACCTTAACCCAATTTGGAATAGACTAAACCTACGAATAAAACGACTGATCTCTGAACATAGACAGAAACAGTGGGATGAAACCTGCAGCAAACTCGACTACCGACAAGGACGAAAATTCTGGTCTAAATTCCAGACACTCACCGGAAAATCCACAGACAGAAACCACAGACTGACAATAAACAACGCGACCACCACCAACCCCAAGGAAATTGCAGAGGCTTTCAGAGAGGTACTAACTGAAGCACACAGCTTTCCCCACGACCAACTCTTCGACGAAGACTTCCGACAGACAGTTAACGACGAACTCCCCACTCTACTCAACATGCCCACCGCACCTACAGAACTCGACCACCAGCTAATGAAAGAAATCACTGAAATCGAAGTTGAACACGCCATCATGTCAGGTAAAAACACGGCACCCGGGGAAAACGGAATAAGACGTATACACCTTCGAAAATGCCCTCTTCAGACCATCGCCCCCCTTCATACACTACTCTTTAACTACTGCCTGACGAACACCACCATCCCCACAGCGTGGAAAAAGACGAAGACGATTATGATACCGAAACCCGGTAAACCAAAAGCCGAGCCAAAATCATACCGCCCAATATCTCTCATAGACGTACTAAGAAAGACTTTCGAAAGAATACTGACAGACAGACTAACCAAACACGCAGACGAATTACAACTAATCCCCCACATACAGTCCGGCTTCCGCAAAAACCATTCGACCAACGACCCACTACTTAAACTAACGACCGACATTACGAAGCACATTAACGTGGGACACTGCACGCTCGCTGTCTTCTTAGACATCGAGCGGGCTTTCGACAAAATGTGGCACGACGGACTAATATACAAACTATTAAAGACAGGAATCCCCCCAAAGACGGTAAACATGATAGACGCCCTACTGAAAGACAGACTATGCCAAGTACACGTCAATGACGAAACCTCCGAACCATTCAGCCCCCAAGCGGGGGTGGCCCAAGGCGGAATCATCTCTCCACTACTATACGCCTTCTACACCACAGACATACCGACTACCACAAGGACCAACGAACAAGTACAACTTTATGCTGACGACACGGCATACTGGACTTCCGGACCGAACATGACTACCATAAACCAACAAACTTTGACCTACCTAACACGACTGCAAGACTGGATGTGCAAATGGCGTATCAAACCAAACCCTGACAAGACGCAACTCATACTATTTAAACACAGACATATACACAGTAAGACGAACCACAACCCTGACGACATCACACTCACGCTGTGGGGAACCAGACTGAACATATCCGACAAAGCCAAATATCTGGGGGTGACCCTAGATAAATATCTGAACCTAAAAGAACACATTAAGCAAACCCTCAACAAAGCCCGAAAAAGACAAAACCTCATTAGACTGGTACAAGGCAAATTCAACGGCTGCTGGGACAGAACAGCAATTAACACGTACAAAACATTCGTTAGACCCCTCTTCGAATACGCAGCCGCGCCGCTAGCAGGAATGAATCGGACACAGACAGAACGACTATACCAGACTGAAAGACGTATACTACGTAGCATACTAAGAGTCCCGCCCACCACCCCCCGAACTGAGGTCTACGAGGAAGCTAGGGTCACACCACAGCAAACCAGACTCGCACTACTTAGAGTGCGGTATGGGAGACGCACTCTAACCAGACGGCATGACATGACACACATATTCACAGCCATACCACGCCACAGGAATAAGCCTGAATACAAATACACCTACCCACCACGCACCATCACATACAACACATTACTAACACACCCACAAACCATTGAGAACCATGAACAAGCAGGCCAAATTAGCATACTAGCGAATGATGAACCCACCCCTCCCCACTTACTGGCATTGGACCCTGACCCAATATAAATATAAGTACCGTAGCAGACACAGGATACTCCCACCCCTACTCTGATTAAAGCCACCCTTTCGTCTTCTCACATCATTTATAAATTTACAAATTTAATTTACTTAATGCTTAGACCCTTCCCTGCTTGACACAACAAGCTAAAACAACACAAAACTATCCGTATAGAGGCTTGATTTCATTTCAACATATTATATTGAGTTAATATCTATTTAATTTTCTATCCCCTATGTATCATTTATGTTAAACAACTCCAAACTCACAATTTTATTTTCATCTATTAATTTATGTTATGTTTTATGTGAACCAGCACCAAACAATCCTATGGTGTTATATTTTATGTTATTTCACGAATTTGTTCGGCATTTTGCTCCCTTACTGAAACACACACAAAAAAAGTGTCATAGACTTAAGTTTAGCTGTAAGATTAGTTGTAAGATGGTCTAATAAAGGTTCAAAGTAAAAAAATAAAAAAACTGTGAAACTAAGGCCCCATAGAGCAGTCGCTCTCAGAAGGCCCGCCTGTTCCCCTCAGGAACAGGAGTGAAAATGATAAAAAAATAAAAATAAAAAAATAAAAATAAAAAATAAAATAAAAATAAAAAAATTAAAAAAAAATAAGCCTCAGTGGCAGTAGCCGGACGACCTCAGAAGACGCGTCCCACAGATGGAGACGAAATGTTAGGTGGAAATATTATACATCGACCACGGCCTCTCAGCAAGGAAGTTTCAACTGAGAATATTATTTGTTGTTGTTGTTAGTCATTGTGTTTGTGCATTGTTGTTTGTAGATTTCTTCATGCTGTTTTTTTTTCAATGCTAATTCAACACTGTGCTTTCCCAGTATTTTTTTCAGCCCTGTTTGTCTGGATAACTGGTACTGTTCATCTGTTTCTTTCCAGTTGTAGCCTCAATACTCCGTATTTTTCGCCGATTTTTCCACTCGTCTTCTTTAACTGTGTCTCAGAGCACAGTTTCACTTACTTCTACTGTACTATGATTTTCCATTCTAATATACGAAAAGTTCATCACAATTTTATTTTAATGTATGTATCTCATCTATTAGTGCCATAATAATTTCGGTTTTAATATTCAGTTAATTTTGATCACATTTTGCACACAGCTATATTTTCATTTTAAAGTGGCGTTTGCATATTGAAAATAGAATATTGTTTTACATTTGACACATATTAAACATTTATGAGTATGCGTTTTACATTTGACAAATGTAATACATTTATGAGCTCGCTGTTCACAGTATCAATATCTGGGATCGGGAAATATGTCCATATTACCCTTGTAGGATGTGGTTGCTACGTAAGCAACCTCTTTATCGCATTTTTCTATGTCCTACGCTTTTATTTCTGTTATTTTTCCGGTAATATGACACACTAAGCACTTATTTTCACTGTAAACATAGTGTCGTTTGCACTTTAGACATTTTTCTCGCAATTTATTTGTTTACTAACAGGAATATCATACTCTCCATTTATGTAAGCCGCCATCTTTATGTATGTAGTTGACCAACATGAACAAGTATGTCTATTAAAGCTTTTGAAATGACCAGACAAATATTGCAACGTACTGAAGATAGTTATTGATTAAATTGTTAATTCCTTAATATACACAATTGAATCTATTACTGTCTTCAGTAGATTTCAAGATATGTCAGATGTATCTACACTGCCTGATAATTGTGAATTTCTCAACAAGTGGTGTGGGTCAGTGGTAGAATGCCACACTAAAAATCCAAAGACCTTGGGTTCGATCTCTGGTGAACCCTATGATTTTTAACTGTCACTTATCACTACTTTTATCTCTGCAATATTTTTTGATGTGCACAATGTTGAGATGCAGAGAGGTTTGGCATCCACATCAAATCTGTAGGTCCTCCTATAACTGGCTGGGTGTGTCAAAACAAAGGTTGGATAAAGGCGACAGCAAACCCCCTCCATCAGGACCATACACAGCGAATCATTGTAGTGTTCAAACAATCTTGAGGTTGATAAATGCTTTATTTTTTATCCTTTAATGTGTTGTATGAACGAGTACATACCCATAGGATATTTTCCTGGTGAGCTTAAACTGTCCAGAGGAGTTGCAGAATATAAATAGTAAGATAAAGACTCTTCTTCAGGTTTCAGGTAATTTCCAATAGTCCCATATTTTTCTAAAGTACTGGGCTCTACAATTTTCCAGTCTGTTTATTTCGAAAAATCAAAGAATAATTCGCAGATCACAATATGTTTCTAGGAAAACGTATTACTTTTTGATGCTTTAGACCTTGTAGTCAGATACCTCATTTAAGTACCTGAGAACACAAGCTTTACACAAGTCAGCCTTTGTGTTCTAAGCAAAGGCTTTAACGGTGTAGAGCAGACAACACTTCTACAGCATATGGACTTCTATGGCACTAGAGATAACTATTACCATCATATCCACAGCAACATAACTAAGTTGTCTTTTTTGGCAGAGACATGTTCACCATAGAACAAGTTAAGGTAGGTGCTCCTCGGGGATCTGTACTGGGCCCTTTCTTTTCCTACTCATGATTAATGGTCTGTTATCACTTATTAAAACAAGCACAAATCTATATGAGGACGTTAGAACATTTCTTTACAACTTTAATCAGTTCAGTACTCCTAAAACGTGCATTGCAAAGAAAGCTACTTTAGTCCTTTGACTGCTGAAGGCGCACCACCTGCTTGGCGCGCTGAGGCATCGCCGCCTGTGGCGTAATCCATCTACCTGCGCTGCGTGCCTGTCTCTCGGATCCGCTGCCGGGACCGGTTCGGCCCGCGCTGCTCAACCCGCCCCGTACTGAATATTTCTCGACTGAATACGACTCGCGCAGAGCCAGTGTGAATTTTTGGCGACTTTGAGCTGTAATATCTCCAGCAATAAATTTTGTAAGGAAACAAAATTTGGCCATCTTGTACAACTTTATGCGTTCTCTTAAGAATAATAACGAAAAGAATTTTACGAGCCATATTGAGCCAGAAAATTGTAGGTAAATCTGTCAAAAAAAAAAAAAAGGTGCCTGAAAAAATTCCGAAGTCTGGCTTCATGCATCTCCTGAACTAATGCTATGACGCATTTGAAACTTGGCATGTAGTAATCTAACAACACAAGGTTCTTAAATATAAAGTTTAATTTCTATATCAGTTTTCAGTACTGAATGAACTAAGGACAAAATTGAATATTTTGTAAAAACTTCAAAAACGCGGTACTTTAGTTCCGATTTTGCTAATAAAACTATGCTCCATAAAACATACCAAGGTGTATGACTAGAATGACAGTTGGGCGCGAAAATCAGGCCCAAAACAATGTAAACTTCGGGTTAGCATATCTGGTAGTGTGAATGCATGATGAAAATGAAATTTAGAGTGGAATAGATTGACTGCACAACGATAAGGATTAAAAAATTTTTATTCCTCTACTATTTTCCAATAATCTACAAATTAGTTGAAAAGATGTTGATCTTTTTGAAAAGATGAAAGCAGGGTGTATTCGATTCTTCTTTTTCAAATACCGTTTACTATTAATGCTTCAAAGCCAGTCTCATTCGAAAAACAAATTTTAAGCCCCCCACCCTCCTCAAAACAATGAGTTTAGTTTTCAATATTGGCTAACAACAGAGGCAAAATAGCAAGAAAAATCGCAATGAGAAAAGAGTTTTAACTTTGGCATGTTGTTTCTCGTTGATCAAAGGCGTTTAAATCAGTTATGGTAAACATGTTTTGTACAAGTAGTCCGAATGTGATCTACTTTTGTACTACTTAGGATAAGAGAATATAACTGCCCATGTTAGTTGTTAATAATTTAAATGTATCGTACACATATTAATGTATGGGTTCTGTTATACTGGCGCAATGTACTTGCCGTAATAACATTTGCCACAGTATGGATATTGCGCCATCTCAATCACCAAGTCCGTTCATTTGCCAGTAAACTGCTACATGTGAAGAAGTCAGGCTCCGTTTGAATAATTTTACATCTGTTGCGTCTATTTCCCATCCTTCTTTTTGATCCAGGCTTTGGACCGACACTGGCGAAGTTAAAAATAGATTTTTTTACATTTTTGCCTTTTTTGTTAGTAATTTATTCAGAAGCGTCAATAAATTTTCTCAGATGTAGTTCCCATTGTTTAATAAAGCTTCTTTGTATGATATGTCTCAAAGCAGGGTGCAACAGATAATGGAACGTTGCAAGCTTTGCATTCGTATCTAGTGTCCCGGCGCATTTTCTGTTTCATGCAAACCACGTACCTGCGCATTAGCGTACTTTTCTGCGAATTTTCACTCACGATAACAGCCAGAAAATGTCTCCCTGTGAATCGCTGAGCATTCTCGTTATCGTAGCGCCTTCCCCTACCAGCTTTTTTCCATTCTGTAGCATACTTTTCTACAATCTCTCTTACGAGAGAAAGGTTAAACTCTGTGAGTGCCATTTTTCGATCTCTTACTGACCAATGTAGAGCATGAGCATTTAGAATGCACAAATCCGTGAAAAAATATTTCTTATACCGTTTCACAGTCTTATGCACTGATCCCACGGAGCTCAGTAACATGTCACAACGGTCAACTGCACCAATACTCGAATTGTAATCTACAGTACATTGCAGCTTCTTTGTTTTTTCGCCAGTATTTCTGTCAGTCTTCTCTGTTTCAACCATTTGTGTTGTGTGGCTTGTGGTCAACGTGTACACTTCTCTCTTATCACACCACTTGATAGCAAAGACCGTGAAACTTCCTGGCAGATTAAAACTGTGTGCCGGACCGAGACTCGAACTCGGGACCTTGTCTCCACAATATCCTTTCTTCCAGGAGTGCTAGTTCTGCAAGGTTCGCTGGAGAGCTTCTGCGAAGTTTGGAAGGTAGGAGACGAGGTACTTGGCGGAATTAAAACTGTGAGGACGGGGCGTGAGTCGTGCTTGGTTAGCTCAGTTGGTAGAGCACTTGCCCGCGAAATGGAAAGGTTTCGAGTTCGAGTCTCGGTCCGGCACACAGTTTTAATCTGCCAGGAAGTTTCATATCAGCGCACACTCCGCTGCAGAGTGAAAATCTCATTCAGCAAAGACCTTGTCAATGGACCTAAACGCAGTTTCTCCTCATTTTAATTTCTTCTGCAGTTTTGGCATGTTGCATTCGTTCTTACGAACAGTGCCACATGCGACTGTTCCATGGTTGTGAAGCCAGAGGAACAGGTCTGGGCTGGAGTACCAATTATCGACATATAGAATATGATCCTGTTCCAGATATGGTCCCATAAGAGTTACCACTACGTCGCCACATATTTCCCAAATTGTGGAACCCAATTTCTGGTGTGCCTGTATATACAATAAAATCTAAAATATACCCATTGTGACAGTCACACAGTACAAATGTCTTTATTCCGAATCTACTTCGCTTGGTTGGAATAAATTGCTTAAAAGATAATCGTCCTTTGAACAGCAAGAGACTTTCATCTATACAAAGCTTGTGACGTGGGCGAAATGAATTACGAAACCCCTAACGAACTTTGTCAACAATCGTCTTAATTTTAAATAGACTGTCGCCTCTGGTACTCACAGAGTTATCACTGAAGTGTAACATTCTCAGAAGTAGACAAAAAAGGTCTCGGGACATAATTTCGCTGAAAAGTGGTGTGTTCAAAAGTGTAACTCTGGACCAATAATCACTTAATTTTAACTTCGTAACTTACGCCATTAAAAGGCAAACAGCAACAAAACAATACATTTCCTCAAATCCAGTGTCTTTCCACTTTGGCAGTCGAGAATTCACAGATTCTGTAGTATTTTCTCTGGTGTAAACGTAAAAACGATTTGTTTCGTCTGCAATAAATTGCAACAGTTCTTGAGACACAAATATCACAAAAAATGAAAGAATGCTTGGGTCAGTATCTAATTGACATTTTGGCCAGAATTCGAGTCGTCGAAGTAATGGTTTAACGGCTGGAAATCGGTTTCTTTCCAGTCAAAAGTGTCACTGACGGTAATTCTTGCTCTCCCCTCTGATGTAAAGGGCTGACGACTATAGCTTCGAGATTCTGTTGAAGACTCATCACTCTTAGCAACGTCAGATAATTCACACTCACTGTCGCTCTTAGTGGGCATATCCACCATTTCTTTATCTGTGCAACCACGGCGACGTGACATTTCTCACGTAGAAAACAAGAAAACTGACGAAAATAAAGGAATCTAAGTCGAATTCTGCAAAGAGCGAACGCAGCAACAAAGATATATGCACTCTTGAACTACACAGTCAGACCACTGAAAAGCTACTAGAAGACCAGGGCGGAAAGACAGCTCTGCGTGTGTACACGTCCGTAGCGCTCAGGTGCCTGTGACTCAGCGCTACTAAAATCGGCCCTAGCGGTGGGAAGGCCGGTGGCGCGGGACGCGTAAACTCGTCCTTAGCGCTGTAGGGAAGACCCAAGGCCGCATGTATACACGTCAGGTGCGCCAGGGGAGTGACGAAGCATGACGGGTTAACATGTCAGCAGCAGTCAAATGGCTATCGGTTAAAAACAAATGGATTCTTTCTGAAGGAAAATAAAACTCAGTAGACGGTTTTTATTCTAAAATACAAGCTTTCTTCAGATGATCCAAGTTATGTTATGTTTTTGGTGGTATATTTAGATGATAAATTATCTTGATGTCAACATATAAAATATATTAGTGATAAGTAGTCTAGAGTAATTTATTTACTACAGCAACTTATAGATCTGTATTTCAAATATATGTTAGAACATCCTATTCTCATTTTTACAAATCATAATATCATATGGTATTATTTTTTGGGAAACCTCCAGTAGTGTATGTGATATCTTAATACTGCAGCAGTGAGCTATAAGGGTTACTGCTAGTTTTTCGTTATGCACACTGTAAATCTTTATTTTATAAAGAAAAAATCATGATGGTAATATACTTATATAATATACACTATGTTTTAATTTATACAAAAAAAGTCACGAGAAGCCAAATGTAAAGAAGGTATGTGTTGTCACTATGCAAAAATCAACGAATGCATTTATACTAAATAACAGACTGTCAAATTCAGTTACCTGTAATGAACTCATAGTCCACAAATTCTTTAATAAGCTTCCATAAACGTTCTAACAAACACTGTATGACTGTTAAGTTGTCCACCCATTCTAAGATACCATACAAAGGAATGTTTTATATATATATATATATATATATATATATATATATATATATATATATATATATATATATATACACGAGGGCCGTTCAGAAAGTAACCTCCGGTTGATTTAAAAAATACACCAAGTTAAATAAAAATATTTTAATATATACATCTTACAGCTACATCTTTGCAATATTTTTCTACATAGTCTCCATAGCGATTGAGGCACTTATCGTATCTCTTCACAAGCTTTGAAATTCCTTCTGCATAAAAATCACCCGCTTGTACCTGGAGCCAGCACAGAACTTACGGTAACCCAATCTTGCTGTCACTATCTCGTACAAGAGAGTCTTAGAAATCTGTGGAAAACCAGTAGACAACTCCGACATTGAGAAACGTCGATTTTCACGAACTTTTGCATCAACTGTCTGAACGAGTTCGTCAGTCACCAATGATGGTCTACCACTCCTCTCTTCATCATGAACGTTTTCTCGTCCACTTTTAAATAAACGTACCCATTCACGGACAACTCTTCACTCATAACTCTTGGTCCGTACACGGCACAAAGCTCACGATGAATAGCTGCTGCAGAATATCCTTTGGCTGTAAAAAACCTTATGACAGCACGCACTTCACATTTGGCGGGGTTTTCTATTGCAGCACACATTTCAAACTGCCACAAAAACTAAACTAGCGCAGGTACGACGTTCACTCGACCACGGCTTGATGCCAACTGACCTGTTGAGTGCGTGAACGCACAGATGGCGTCGCTACTCCCCCCACAACCCACACTGTGACCAATCGGAGGTTACTTTCTGAACCGCCCTCGTATATATATATATATATATATATATATATATATATATATATATATATATATATATATATATATATATATATATATATATATATATAAAGGAATGTATAAATTGTAATATAATATTGTTATGTTAAAAGGGATCTATTGTTCTTTTAGATTATTAATTGCATTGTGCTATGTATGATGTGTTATCTATTGCTGGAAGTCCCAATAACGATAAAATTATTTCTATTATTACTGTTATTGTTATTATTATTATTATTACTTTGAAGCTTAAGTTGTTAACATATAATTATAGCAAATCCACAGTTTGTGCATCGTTTTGTATTATGAATGTGACATGGATACCATTTTATTCCAGATAACGATCTCAGGTTTCATCATCAAAGGATTGCATCTAAATTGTTAGGAAATATATCTACATACAGTTACTTTAATTAATTTATCAATAACACTACATCAGCCCTCGAAATTAAATACCTGAAACTGAAGAAAAGTCAGTACAATTGAGAAAATCATGTTAGCTGTTGATTTATGTCATCACAGTGGAGACAAAGAAAATAAACTTTAAATAGTGTTTATTGAGTTTTAACGCCATTCATGAAGTTTTTCTTACAAAGCATAGTATAATATTACGTAATGGGTTTACTGCAGTTTTTGTATATCTTACATTTCTTTGAAGTTGACTACCATAATTAAAATTGAGCACACATAATGTTAAAGGTATGTTCTGTAGTTCTGTCACCCTGGCTCATCATTCGACTAGATGGATGTTGGGAAAAAGGATTCAACAAAAATGTTTCTCCTCTCCTTATTCTGAAACGCTGTTGTGCAATCATACCATTGGAGCTACAGATTTCACAACTCTACAATAGCATGGTGTGTTGGCTCTGAGCACTAGGGGACTTAACATCTATGGTCATCAGTCCCTAGCATGGTGTGTTGTTTTCCACCCTGTAGTGAAGATGATAGTGGCATACACGACTAACAGGCAGATAAATGTTTCGGGGTTCTATTCCAGCAATGCTCTGTAAAAGTTCTCATGTGTTTTCAGTGCAGAACATCGCCAAAACCCGCATTGAGGGCCAAGAAAATATAATTTCCCTTAAAAAAAAGGAGACAGTCAAACAAAACCAAAGCTACAAAGGAAATACTGAATTCACAGTATATCCAATTGATTCTTTTAGTAGAGTAGCAGAGAATAATTTACAGAAAACAGTCTGTACATCAGATCCCACGAGTACCTCCCCCCTCCTCACCATATGTCTTCCATAGCAACATACATTTCTTCTTCTATCATGTCAGCAGACATGTCCTTCCGCTTGTAAATGTTTTCAGTGTACTGTTCCACCCATCCGCTCTATCCTCTGTGTTTAAGAGAGGAAGTTTTTTTTTTTTATTCCTAACACTGATTCATCGAGACTTTAGCTCTTACTTGTATTGGAAGTTATGTTGAACACTTTCTTTCTATGATCAATTCTTTTTCGATTTCTTCACATTTTTCCTGGAGCCATTCGCTTTCAATTAAATTTCCCATTAATTCTTTTGCATGAGTGATTTATATTTCTGTATTTCTTTCTGTTTCTGAAGATTTTTGTATTTCCAAACTACGTCAGATCAATTTAAATATTTCCTCTGTTACCAATAACAAAGTTTTCTTCTCACTAGCCTTCCTTGTAGCTATAAATTTCAGCCCAACTACTGTAATTGTCATTTTTAGGGACGTCAATTGCTCTTCAGCTGAACTAAATTCTATGTTATTAAGTATCACAGTATTAGAACTTCAGGAATTTCAGACACAGATCATCGTTTCTTGTACTTCAGTATTCTTTTTTTATGTGATGACTGTATCATTTTACATCCAGAGACCAGAGACATCTTATTTAGTAAAACAATATCCTCAATAAATTGCACCAAAATACAGACAACGAGCTTCATATAATTAGTTTGTCATCATAAATGTTTATTGATGACTGATAATAAAAGTCTTGATGTAATTAGTTGAAGAAAAATTCAGGAGCAATCTTACCAGGTAAGGTTTAAAAGGTTATGGGTAGGTGTTGTAGGGTTGCCGAATCCAATGATGCACGCTACACCACATGTAATAAACACTATTTTTATTTCTCGTAAGCACACATATACAGTTGTTTACATTCTGAATTCTCGGTACACGTCCGTACACTTTCGCGCGCGACCACAGACTGGGGCAAAGAGCTTGCCAAAAACAAAAATATTAACCGCGACTTGGTCGATAGTCGCCACATTAGCCCCCCCCCCCTAGAGTGTGGAGCACAAACATAAATATTGGGGCATACATGTAAAGGGAACACCCAGGGGGGAGGGAGAGGGTGTTTAATCAGAAACCATACCTTACATTACATTACATTAGTAATTGAAGTCTTCGAGCCAGCGAGGGGGGCGGATGGTCCTGCCTGACCGGGTGAATCCTCGTACAGCAGTTGAGGGATCTGGGGAGGGGATGGTGGGTTGTGAGGGGCCAGGATAGCGGATCTGAATGCCTGTGGCGGTACGTAGGACTTTGACCGTTGATGGGTCAGTACCAACAAGCAAGGGGACAGACTGGAGGAGATGAATGTGAGTTAAGTTGTCACTGGGGAAGCTGGCTTGTTCGTAGAAGATGTACACATTACCCGGCTGTATAACAAAAAACACATTAGAGCTGCAAATAAGATCTGTGTTGACATTCACTACCACTTCCTGATACGGGTTGACAGAATCTCCACACGAGTCGTCATCGGTGACATCACACGCTCTGAGGCTGGTCCCTGATACATCACTGAATCCTAACAGGGGAGATGCGAGGGGCTGCCTGTAGGAGGGTAAGTCATCACACGCATCACTCTGCATAGGAATGTCACACGCACCTGTAGCACTGTCACACGACTGGGAGTGGGGAACGTCACACGTGTGGGAATGGGCGTCGCTCATCCATGGACTGTCGGTAGATGCCTCATGCGAGGTGGGTGCAGCAGGGGATGGGGTCTGACTGGGTGGGGTATCGGGCAGTTCTCCCAGAGTCCATGCAGGTTTGAGGCGGCAGACGGATACCGTTTGAGGCGTGCTGTTAATGAGCACTTCGAACGTGTTGGTACGCCGTGATATGACTCTGTGCGGGCCCGTATATGGAGGTCTGAGTGCCGGTCGGATGGTGTCATCACGCACCATGACATGAGTGCACGACGCCAAGTCCTTATGCAGAAATACGGGAGGGGGCGTGTGTGGTCGAGGAGGCGGCACGCGGATGTTAGCAATTAGCTCCTTGACCTGCCCGACGAATGTCGAGTCGCAGATTTGATCTGGAGGAAGTGAAGGCTCGACTAACTCTGCTGGGAGTGTGAGGGGTTCTCCATACAGTACCTCTGCCAGGGATGCGCCAAGGTCCTCTTTGTACGCGGCCCGAACGCCTAACATTACCCATGGTAAGGCATCGGCCCACTCACCTCCGTGGCACATCAGGGAAGCTTTAAGCGTTCGGTGCCAGCGTTCCACAAGCCCATTGCTCTGGGGGTGGTATGCTGTAGTCCTAAATCGTTTCACCCCACACAGTTCACAAAGCTGTCGGAAGAGGGCAGACTCGAACTGGCGGCCCTGGTCGGTGGTGACAGAGACTGGGCAGCCGAAGCGCGAGATCCACATTAACAGCAGGGCTCGGGCCACTGCATCGGCTGTGATATTAGTGAGAGGAATTACCTCTACCCAGCGGGTAAACCTGTCAATTGCGGACAGTATGTAACGGAAGGGGCCTGAGGGGGGTAAGGGCCCGACGATATCGATGTGTATGTGCTGGAATCTTCTTTTTGCCACATCGAACGTACCCATGGGGGGCTGTGCATGACGTCCTACTTTTGCGCGCTGACAAGCCACACATGCTCGTGCCCAACTGCGACACTGTTTTATCACCCCGGGCCAAACAAAACGTTCAGATACCAGACGTGCGGAGGCGCGAATGCCAGGGTGTGCCAAGTCGTGGATACTATTAAATATGTCCCGGCGGAGAGGTGCAGGAATCACCGGGCGTATGCGTCCTGTTGAAATGTCGCACCAGATGGGTGATGAAAACCCAGGAAGTGTCCGTAACTCTAGTTTGAGTCCTGTTTTGATATTGGAACGCAATGCTGCGAGTTCAGTATCCTCTGTCTGCAATTTAGGGAGCTCACTGAGGTCCAGTTGTGAAGATAAAACCGACACCTGAGACAGAAAATCAGCGACGACATTGTCTGCGCCTCTGACGTAACGTATGTCATTCATAAACTGACATATAAGGTCCATATGCCTAAAACGTCTCGGGGATGAGTCCTTACCTGGGTTACGGAAAGCGTAAACCAATGGCTCGTGGTCGGTAAATACCACGAGATGGCGACCTTCGATATCGTCTTGGAAATATTTGATAGCAGCGTAAATAGCAAACAGTTCCCGGTCGAAGGTCAACCATTTACGTTGGGAAGCGGTCAGTTTGTGGGAGAAAAATCTGAGCGGCTGTACAACAGAACCCACGGATTGCTGAAGTACTGCCCCCACTGCTGTATCACTTGCGTCTGTAGTAAGCGAGATGGGAGCATCAGGAATGGGGTGAGCAAGCGTAACAGCTGTCTGTAAGGCTGACTTTAGATTATCAAATGCGCGGCGCATATCTGGAGTCCACGTGACCGCCCGAGACCCTGATGTGTTTTTTCCTGCGAGGGCATCCGTCAGTGGGGCTTGTATGTCGGCGGCGCGGGGAATATGTTTGCGGTAGTAATTTACCGTTCCAAGGAAGCGGCGGAGGCCCTGAAAATCTTTGGGCAAAGGCACCGTACTAATGGCCTCCACCCGTTCAGTTAGGGGGCGGATGCTGTCGCCAGAAACTCTGTGGCCCAGAAAAGTGACACTGGTGCGGCGGAGTTGTGACTTAGTATTGTTCACTGCGATACCGTTTGCTTTTAATAGTTGGAGCACTGTATTTAAATGTTGTTCATGTTCCTCGAGGGAGGAAGAAAAAATTAACAAGTCGTCCAGGTACGCATATGCAAAGTCCAGTTTTCCAACCAGCGAGTCGATGAACCGTTGCCACGTCTGTGCAGCATTTTTAAGGCCGAATGGCATAAACAAATACTCGAACAACCCGAACGGGGTGATGATAGCGGTCTTTTCAACGTCCTCAGGTGCCATTGGCAGTTGGTGGTACGCCTTATGACAATCGACTACACTGAAAATTTGTGCCCCATGCAGCTGGGAAGCAAAGTCTTGAATATTTGGGACGGGATAATTATCTAAAATTGTTCTGGCGTTAAGCGCCCGATAGTCACCGCAGAGGCGAAAAGTGTCATCTTTCTTGGGCACCAAATGAATGGGTGACGACCAACAACTAGAAGAAGGGCGGATAGTCTTATTATCTAAAAGTTCCTGAACAATAGCTTTAGCGTGTTTAAGTTTTTCCGGATTTAAACGCCTAGCCTTTGCACGTACCGGTGGGCCTTCTGTGGTATTTATTCTGTGGACAGTACAGTTATTGATCGCGAACACCGATGGGGATGCTGGACCAGCACCCGTTGCACTGTGACTAACCTGTAATGCACACGTGTGTGTGTCCAAGGCCGGCAGTTCAGCAGCAGTGGCGGTGATCCACTGGTAGTCCTTGTCGAAGAGCTCGGTGGGGTACCTGGTAGCGTCGCGGGTACAGCTTCCGTCCGGCAGTAGAAATGTCACGCGGCGTCGGCTGAAGGTGCGAGGAGGTGGTGCGGGGGTTGGGGGCGTGGCCGTGTGCGACAGCTGGGCGGTCTGCTTATGCGCGTCCGTGAGCTTGGCTTGCACGGCGGCGATGCGTAAGCGGAGGGCCCCATTGCTGTCCCGAAGTTCGTCGTTGTGTGATCTAAGAGAAAGCACTGCAACAGCAGTTTCCGCTAGCTCACACAGCAGAATGGCGCTTTCGGATGAGAGGGGTAAGATATCTGAACCGGTGGTACGGTCTCCCGAGTTAAAGGTTAGTGTACCTCGTTGTAGGTTGGGTGACAGTGCGTGGGCTAAGAGAAAATCTACCCCAAGCACGGGTTCATCCACATCCGCGATAACGAAAGTCCACTGTAAGGGCGTATTAATGTCTTGCAGTTTAAGGCTTAAATTCGTTATTCCATGAGAGCGGATCAGGGAATTATTGGCGGCTCGAAGCGGGGGGCAAGGCTGAAGCTCGAATTTAATACCTGCGGACAAAGGTATCACACTAACCTCGGCCCCCGTGTCGACTAGAAATGAAAGGCAAGACACTGCATCTTTCACGTACAAGCGTCCTGGCGCGTGAGGAGAAGAAGTATTTAGTGATAGGCGTCTGTGCGTTGCAACGCGGCCCGTAGCGCCTGAATTGGGTCGCGTTATTAGTTTGAGAACGCGCATGGAGAACGACATTTCTTAGCCGCGTCGCCAAAGCGGGAGTGGAAATAACACCAAGCGGGGCGGCGCGTGGCGTCGCCCGTCGCGCTGGTTGAGGTCGAAACGGCAGTGGAGGGGGACTTGTTTGTAGTTCCCTCCGATGGCGACGCTGCAGTAGTGCTGGTAGGAGAGGAGTTACTGCGGCGGTTGCCAGGCGGCGTTGGCTCCGCGCGCATGCGTGGAGTGAGTCGTGCGCACTCTGTACTGCAGGATGGGAACTGCCGCGCAGGTGTGCCAACCCCTGAGGCCTGAGGGCACCCTGGGGGGGTATGCGGGGGGGGGGCAGAATGTTGTAAACCTGGTCTGCGATCTTCAGTTTGGCATCTAGTGGGGCCGAAGTTACATGTAGAAGGTGAAGTTGAACTTGCGGGGGAAGTTTCAGCAACCAGATGGTCCAAAGTGTAATGTCCGGCATGTGATGCGTGTCAATCATAGCGCGGAGATGACGCCAGAGTTGCGACGGGGACCTGGATCCCAGCGATTCCTGACTGATGAGGCGGATAGCTTCCTCTGTCGATGTGGATAGTCGCTCGAGGATGGTGCGTCGGGCGAACGCATATTTGTCCGTAGCGGGGGGCGAAGCCACAATGTCGCAGATCAGATCCAGTTCGTCATGGAGGTGACACAGTAAGCATAGGAACTTCGAATTGTCGTCGGCGACGTCGTGTAGCTGCAGGACGTGGTCGACCAAGGCAAACCATGTGCGTGGGTGATCCTTGCGAAGGGGTGGTAGCTTCGGCCAACGGGTGGGAAAGTCTTGACATAAATGTTTATCAGAAACTGTCTCTCCCTGTCCATAGTTCTGCAACGTAATTGTCTCGGGTGCAGTAGCGGTGCACCAGCTTCTGCCACTGCCAGTGGCACGCGGCACGGTAGGCGCGGCTGGCTCGACCTTGGTCGAGAAATCAACGAATCGAGCGGTCGACGGAGTAACGCCGACGGGCGTAGAATGGACCGGCGCGGTAGAATCGACCGTAGTCGACCGATGTGCGGCGAACGACGGAAAACAGTTTCCGGGCCCCTCCCCTACAGGTGCATTAAAATAGTTAAAATCACCTAATGTTTGTGGAACACACGTGGCAGGAACGGCGTGTGCCGTCGGAAACACTCGTAAAGCGGACGCTGGTGGTGTAGGGGGGGTTGGTGCAAAATCCGGAGTTCCGGCAGAAATATGAACTCTCCTGTCTTGAGCGTCCGGCTCGATTTGTACAGTCACTGATTCGGGTGGAAAATTCACACTTGCACTTGGGCAACCTGTAAACATAGTCACTGGGGTTTGAGCACATTGTGTCGGCTGTTGAGCACTCGGAACACGTGGCTGTGGAATTGTATAAACACTGTCCTGTTGAGTACAGCTAATCGATGTGTACGGAAACTACGTAGAACTATTGCGGACGCCCGGTGGATAATTGTAAAACCATGCCGAAGCGTCCGTTGGAACACTTAGTTGGCACGTGTTCGGTGTAGCAGGCGGCAAGCGCTCCATTGTGTACTGCTCGACGGTATAAGATTTCGTTGTAGCACTCGCGAACAAAATTCGGGGTCACCAGTATGGGTAGGTGTTGTAGGGTTGCCGAATCCAATGATGCACGCTACACCACATGTAATAAACACTATTTTTATTTCTCGTAAGCACACATATACAGTTGTTTACATTCTGAATTCTCGGTACACGTCCGTACACTTTCGCGCGCGACCACAGACTGGGGCAAAGAGCTTGCCAAAAACAAAGATATTAACCGCGACTTGGTCGATAGTCGCCACAAGGTCTTTAAATATTGTAGTTATTTTTTGAATCTTTAAAAAAGCTGCATGCAAGAGAAGGGACTTTTACAGTGAGGTGACTAGAGTCATGGGCTAGCGATATGCTCATGTACAGATGGCAGTAGTATCACATACACAAGGTACAAAAGGGCAGTGCATTGGTGGAGTTGTCATTTGTATTCATCTGAAAAGGTTTCCAACGTGATCGTAGCCGCTGACAGCAATTAATAGACTTTTAACGTGGAAAGGTAGTTGGAGTTAAGACGCACAGGACGTTCTGTGTTGGTAATTGTTAGGGAATTCGATATTCTGAGAGCCAGAGTCTCAACATTGTGCCCAGAATACCAAATTTCAAGCATTACCTCTCACCAGAGACAATGCGGAGGCCGACCAAGAGCATAGAGTTGTCAGTACTAACAGACAAGCAACAATGTAGAAATGAATGTGGGATGTATGATGAACGTATCCGTAAAGGCAGTGCAGCGAAATTTGGCGTTAATGGGCTATGACAGCACATGATCGACACGATTGTGTTTGATAACAGCATGACATTGCCTGCAGCACATCTCCTGGGCTCGTGACTGTATTTGTTTGACCCTAGACGACAGGAAAACTGTGCCCTGATCAGATGAATCCCGATTTCAGGTAAAAGCTGATGGTAGTGTTCGAATGTGGTGCAGATCCAACGAAGCCATGGACCCAAGTTGTCAATGAGGCACTGCTCAATCTGGTGGTGGTTTTTAATTGTGTGGGCTGTGTTTATATGGAATGAACTGGATCCTCTGCTTCAACTGAACCGTTCATTGACAGGAAATGATTATGTTCAGATCATTTGCAACGATAGATGATAATGCGCCATGTCACTGGGCCACAGCTGTTCATTGTTTGGAGAACGTTCTGGACAACTGGAGTGAATGATTTGGCCATCCAGACCGTCTGATATGAATATCATGGAACATTTATGGGACAATATCGAGAGGTCAGTTAATGCACAAAATCCTGCACCGGCAACACTTATGGATGGTACAGGCAATATAGCTCGATATTTCTGCAGGAGACTTTCAATGACATGTTAAGTTCATGCCATATCCAGTTGCTGCATTTTGCTGAGTAAAGAGAGGTCCGACATGATATTAGTGGGTATTATATGCTTTGTCACTCATCATTTTCTTAGTAATTTTACGTCTCCCTGACTGAAAAAATTATTAATCAACGTCCTTGACCCTTTAGACAGTTTGAGTTACCGTTAACACTTATCAATTTGCAACTTTTCACCTTCATTCTTACAAAAGCTATATGACTTCTTGTGTAAATTTCTGGCTCTGGTCAGTTTGTCTAATTTAAGATAATACTTAATGCTCTTGTCACTTTGGATAGAATAAAAAATAAATATTTTTGTGGTCATTGTGTTGTAGTGGGTGACTAGTTACTCTCAACTGTTTAAAGAATTTCTTAAGCAACAGATTTTACATATTTACAGTATCATTTCTTTCTCACAGCTTTTCCCTGTATTCCTTGGAACATATAGCAGTTCTTCCTATAAAATTATGTGAAACTAAGCTACGCACTGTAAACATATTACAATACAAAATGCTTGGTGTTATCATATAGGACCACATAATCCAAGAACGGTAATTACATATCTTTCTTTCATTAAATCAGATCCAAAAACATGTACAGTTTATATATAGAATTTCATAAATTCAAGCAAATAGTTTCTTTTAAAAATTAGTAGAATCTTTCAGTTTGTGTATGTCTTCCTCTCCACCCCACCCTCATTCTGTCTGTCTGCCCCTCCATGTCGTTCTAGATATCCTCCTCCTCACCCTCTCTGCCATCTTTTCCTCCCCTCTCTCTTTGTCCATCTCCTAGATTCCTCTCTGTCTGTCCAGCCACTCATCCACCTTCTCTCTGTCCACCTCCCCCACCCTTCCTTCTGTGTCCAACATCCCATTATCTCCCCTACACCCACCCCATGAAGGTTGGTGGTTTGCATCCCCACACCATTTTCTCTCGAAAGTAAACGAGTCTGTAGGTTCTGTGCAGAATTTGAGAGGAGAGAAATATATATGGAAAAAACTAGCAAGAAAAGGGCCATTTGCTAAGACATCAGTTAATAACTTCCATGGTACTAGAAAAGGTGTAGAGGATAAGAACTGTAGACGAAGGCAGAGATTGGAATAGATCCAGCAAATAATTGAGGACATAGGTGGCAAAAGCTACTCTGAGATGAAGAGGTTGGTACAGGAACGGAATTAGTGGCAGGCCACACCATACCAGTCAGAAGACCGACGACTCAAAAATAAACAAATAAATAAAATAAAATGAAATAAAAAATATGTATCAAGTTCAGTTGAAATTGATCCATGGCTTTAAGAAGAGATAGTGAACACATGTGTAGGTGACATATTACACACATATGTCTGATTCTCTGCTGTTCTACCCATACAGCCCCAGAGAGGATGTTAGATTTATCTGTGGTCTTCAGTTGTATGGCTTGATCTTAGGTTCCGAAACACGCTGGCAAGATTTTTGCCTCACTTGAGTGCTCATTCTCACGACCTGGTTGATGTGCTGAACGGCACAAATAAGAGACAAATTGCACTTCGTACTTTTAAAAGCATTTCAAGTCAACTAAATGTACAGGAAGACGATTTTCAACATTTTTAAGTCACCTCTTCTCATCCACACCCACGCCCCTGGCTATAGCGCGGGCTCTAACTCCAATAATATTTTAATACAATAAGTCGTGTACCTAACAAATTTGGTTGAAATTGCTGCAGAAGTTTCTGAGTTTTTCCCCTCCTATGGGATGTAGGTTCTTCTTTCCAGATAGTAAGTAATCAGTAAACTACCTATTGTTTGAAGAATCGGACTATCCTGTATATTGGAATTTGCGCGGCTGAATAAGTATTAAGGAGAAAAAAAGACATTTTACTAATAACTATATTTGCACATTCAAGAACAAAAAATTTACAGCGAACACAACAGAATAATTAGCGCACACTTATGCTCAATTCTTGTCTTTCTTCATCCTTAGTAATCTGCATACCTAAATAACGTTTGCACCTTAAACTTGGTTTGCAGCTGTTTCTTGAAAATTCTCATTTGGCCTTCACTTTCAGTCAGGATAAAGAAATCATCCACCCATATCGCCTTTATTATTGTTTCTTCTTTTCTCCCTTTATAGTAAATGCTGGGATCTGCCTTGGATGCTTCATCTTCATATTTATTAGAGTTTCATGTAGACATCGATTCCAGCAACGTCCACTTTATTTAAGTCCATAAATACTTTTTCTCAGACGCCAAATCTTTTTACTTTCTGATCTGGTTTTTATGGCTTCCCTTGGTGGAATGACATATATCTCCTCCTCCAATTTCCCATTTAAATATGCCGTTTTAACATCCATATGATGAATTATTAAATTTCGTTTTACTGCCAAGGCTAAAAGATATCTCAATGATGCATACTTGACTACAGGTGAAAAAGTTTCTTCGTAATCTACCCCTTGTTTTGTGAATATCCTTTTACCACAAGTCTTGCTTTGTATTTTGGTGATGAGCTTTCAGGGCTCTTCAAATTCAATACCCATCTTGCCTGCAGTGGTTTCTTATCTCCTGGCATATCTACCCATTCAAAGGTTTCGTTCTGATATAAAGAATCTAATTCTCTCTTCATCGCTTCTTTCCATTCTTGAGAGTTTGGGCCACTCATTGCTTCTTCTTCTGTTCTTGGCTCATCATTAAAAGACTGTGCTGTATACATCTCAAAATCCGGATATTCCTTCGGTTTTGGTACACGAGAAGAACGCCTTACATTGTTTTCTTCATTTTTTCATCCTCTAACTCATTGTCATCATAAATTGTATCCATTTGTCCTTGGCTGTCGTCTTCCTCTTCTTCACTTTCCATTTCCTCGCACAAGGTTTCACCTTCTGAACTAGGTGCAGTTGACTTAGTGGTTTTGCTCTCTTTTGAGTCGTTTCTATTTTCAAAGAATATTACATCTCTACTTGTGACAATATTTTTAGTCAATGGATCCATTAATCGGTAGCCCTTTGAATTTTCACAATAGCCTACAAAAATATACTTTTTAGTTTTAGGATCCCATTTTCCTCTTAGCTGTTTTGGAATATGTGCCATTGCATCACACCCAAAAACCTTTATATTGCTTAGATCAGGTTTCTTTCCTATCCATATCTCATAAGGGGTTCTATTCTTTAATGCTTTTGTAGGTGATCTATTGTTCAAATATACAGCTGTTGACACTGCCTCTGCCCAAAAATCTTTGGATAATTCAGCGTCAGTCATCATGCTCCTTGCTTTCTCAACAATGGTCCTATTAGCCCTCTCAGCAACCCCATTTTAAGATGGGCTGTACCTTATGGTAGTTTGATGCCTGATTCCCTTTTCTGCCAGAAGTTTCTTCAATTTCTGGTTAATATATTCTCTCCCATTATCAGACCTGATGATCTTGATCTTCTTTCCCGTACACCTTTCAACCATATTGCAATATTCCTCAAAGATATCTCTCACTTGGTCTTTAGAACTAAGAAAATAAACATGAGTATATCGTGAGTAATCATCAATAAACGTAAGAAAATAATTACTCCCACCTATGGATTCATACTCCATCGGGCCACATACATCTGTGTGGATTAACTGTAAGACTTCTGTGGATTTACTCTTACTAGTCTTGAAGGGTAACCTTGCTTGTTTTCCCTTTATACATGTCCCACAAGGATCCTTGGACACACTAAAATTCTGTATTCCCTTTACCATATCCTTTATTATAGACATACTCTTTCTATTTAGATGTCCAAGCCTCTGGTGCCATAAAAAACCTTCTGCTGAATATACTGAATCACTAACATTTTTATGTTTACTGTCAATGGTATCCAACTTAAAAATACCCCTTTCGTTACTTGCTGTAGCTATAACTTCACCACTTTCACTGATTACTCTTGCACCCTGCATGTCAAAAGTGACTGTATTTCCTTTCTTGACAATTTCCCCTACAGACAGCAGGTTAGTTGCCACATTTTTCACATAATGAACATTGTGTGCTGTAACCATATCTGATTCACCATTTACACTTACATGTAGATCTAGTTTCCCAGCCAGGTGACACTGGAGCTTGTTGCCATCAACAGTAGATATTCCCATATGAGTCTTATCTTTGATGTTATAAAGAAGTGATTTATCTTTAACAATCTGCACAGATGCACCTGAGTCTAAAATCCATTCCATATCACGATTACTCATCCCGCCAAAAGAATAAAACCATGAGAGTGCCTTACCTTTGTTACTGGTCCTTCTCTCTGCGCTATCAGTAACACACCTCTTTTGCTGAGTGTCTGACCTTGGGCTTACTTTTTCTTTGCACTGAGACGCAATATGTCCCATCTACTGACATTTGTAGCACCTCAGCGGTTTCTCCTTTTTGTTTTTTGAGTAGAGAGCAGACGCACCTTCCTTCTCTAATGTACAACAGCTTGGAGCACTCTTTACGTCCTGTAGGATTTTCACCTTAACACTGTCGCCTGTGATTGGTATACCCGAGCTTTCAAGTCCCATAATCATAGGTGCATACCTTTCGGGCAGTCCTGCCAACAGCAATGTTCCTATCCATTCGTCAGCGATCTCGAATCTGATGTTTCTCAGTCGGTTCGACGTGGTTATTATTTTGTTAACGTATTCGTCTACACTCTTACATTTGTCCAGACGAGTGGTAATTAACTCGCGTAATAATCCTACTTTTCTCGTAAGACCACCATCTTCGAATGCACTTCGTAAATTGTCCCAAACTACTGATTGATTCAGTGAATCATGTTCACGTTGAAAAAGCTGCTACAGCGAAAGAAGTCTGGGCCCATAACCTATTGGAATTTGCGCAGCTGAATAAGTATTAAGGAGAAAAAAAGGACATTTTACTAATAACTATATTTGCACATTCAAGAACAAAAAATTTACAGCGAACACAGCAGAATAATTAGCGCACACAAAGAGTGTTAGACAATGCCAAAGAGGACTACTTTACACAGTGCACTTTGCGCCGACACATACGAAATATATTGTTCACACAATTCCAACACTGTACAAAAACGCTTCAAATTTCTGATTAATTTACATATGTGTTAAGTATTGGACATACAGCATGTAAGCAATAAAAAGTTTAGAAAAGGTTTGAAATAATTTTTAAAGTTCGTCGGAAGTCAATAAGTGCCAACTTTATCAAACACTCGTTGACTATATTCTGTGTAATTTGACTCAAATTATAAGAAACGCTAGTTTCATACACATACATTTATGATGTAATATCTCCTGAACTACGAGTCGTACAATAATACAAATTTGCAGGCACATTTGCTGGTATATGTAGGTAGTGTCTGGAAAATGTGTTGAAAAGAGTCAGTAGTACGGCGTGATAAACTAAAGCGTTATACATGATGTGGCTGTTTTATTGCGTGAACGGCGAAAACGAAGTACATGATAAACGTTCTTCATTTTGTAGCGAGTGTCAGCGGAAAAAAAGTCTCATAAGCTTTTGAAATTATGTGTAAAGTTGGATGCAAGTCTACATCTATACTCTGCAAACCACCATGAGGTGCATGGCAGAGAGTATGTCCCATAATACCAGTTATTGGGGTTTCTTCCTGTTCCATTCACGTATGGAGCGCGGGAAGAATGATTGTTTGAATGCCTCTGTGCCCATGTGAGCAATATCCCTAGGGGGCTGTAGTATATCCCAAGAAAAATCATTTAAAACCGGTTCTTGAAGCTTTGTTGATAAGACTTTCATGGGATAGTTTACATCTGTTTTCAAGAGTCTGCCACTCCAGTTCCTTCAGTATCTCTGTGACACTCCCCCACGGATTAAACAAACCTGTGAAAATTTGTGCTTCCATTCTCCGTGTACGTTCAGTATTCCCTTTTAGTCCTATCTGGTACGAGTAAAACAATTTTGAGCTATATTCTAGAACCAGTCACACGAGTGATTTTTAGGCAACCTCTTTTGTAGACCGACTGCAGTTCCTCAGTATTCTACCAAAAAACTGAAGTCTACCACATGCTTTATCCACGACTGTACCTATGTTATCATTCAGTTTCATATCCCTAAGAAGTATTACACCCAGGTATTTGTATGAGTTGGCCGTTTCCAATAGTGACTCACTGATGTTATAGTCGTAGGATACTACGTTTTTTCGTTTTGAGAAGTGCAAAATTTTACAATTCCATCATTTAGAGCATTTGCCAATTTCTGCACCACTTTAAAATCTTATCAAGATCTGCTAAATATTTATGCAGCTTCTCTTAGATAGTACTTCATTACAGATAACTGCATCATCTGCAAAAAGACTTATGTTACTATTAATATTGTCTGCAAGGTCATTAATATACAATATGAACAGCAAGGGTCTCAACACAGTCCCCTGGGCCACATTCGAAGTTATCAGTCCATCCGATGATGACTCTCCATCACAGTTAATATACTGCTCCCTTCCTACCAAAAAATTCTCAATCCAGACACAAATTTCACTTGAGGCCCATATGATCGTACTTTTGACAATAAGCGTGGGTGTGGTATTGAGTCAAATGCTTTTTGGAAATCAATAAAGACTACATCTACCTGGTTGCCTTGATCCAAAGCTTTCAGTATGTAATGTGAGAAAAGTGCGAATTGGGTTCCACATGATTGATGTTTATAAAATCCATGCTGGTTAGCGTTGAGGATGTCATTCTGTCCAAGATACCTCAGTACGTCTGAGCTCAGAATATTTTCTATGATTCTACAAAAAATTGACATCAAGGATATTGGGCGGTAGTTTTGTGGATCACTACTACTACCATTCTTGCAGACAGGCGTGACCTGTGCCTTTATCCAAGAACTGAGCATGTTTTTTCTGCGAAGGATCTACGATAGATTATGGTGAGAAGAGGGGCTAACTCAACCGCAAATTCAGTATAGAATCTGACAGGGATTCCATCGGGTCCCCTGGAACTTTATTCAGTTTCAGCGATTTCAGTAATTTCTCTACACCACTGGCATTAATAGTTATTTCATTCATCCTTTCGGTGGTACGAGGATTAAATTGGGACATTTTTTAAAGGAACATTTGAAAACAGAATTAAGCGTTTCAGATTTCGCTTTGATAGCCTCAATTTCAGCTCCTGTCTCATTCGTTAGGGACTGGACACTAGCTTTGTAACCGCTAACAACCTTTAAATATGGCCACAATTTCTTTGGGTTCTGCGAAAGATCACTTAACAGTATTCTGCTAGAGTAGTCACTGAAGGCGTCACACATTGCTCTTTTGACAGCCAAATTCGTTACATTCAGCATCTCCCTGTCTATAGCCCTACGCTTTGTTTTACACCTATTATGCTGAAATCTCTGTTTCTTTACAGTGACTGCACACTATCGAGGTTCCCTCCCATTACGAACTGTTCTGCTGGGTACAGATCTATCCTGTGCATGGTCATCTATTCTTTAAAACATGCGGCAGAGCTTCTCTACGTGCTCCTCACTGAAATACGACGCTTCTGATTTTTATTTAGTTTACTGAACATATATATCTTTCTGCTTGTTTTAGTTGTTCTTTGTACTATGGTAAACAATGTCGATACAACTGGATCATGGACACTGGTACCAATTTCAACATGATGCCTCATCACGCCCACCACTAACAATCCTGGATGAATGTTGTCTGGATATTTGCCCGCAGTGATTTATGGTTGTTTTTCACCTCCACACCTTCGAGATGTATGTGGTTCTTGCTCCTACAGTGTTTCTTTCCAGATACCAAGTGATATATGTACCTTGGATGAAATCGATTCAGTGGTTTAGGAGCAGATAGTGAAGATACGTTTTTATAAAATTCGGGGATTTCTAGAGATCAATTAAAATGCGGACAATGTGTCTCGAGGCACTATGGAACTGACTTACCTCATCTATATCAAAGCCATCGAAGCCTTCTTTGCTGACGTTGAGAAGTAGTGAAGGATCTCCTTGAAAAGGTGCTTGACAAATAAGTGCCAAGTTTGCAACAGCTGGAGATGAGAGTGGCAGAACACCCCAGTCAACGCAGTTTGTACTGTAAGAGAAAAACTATCGGAAACATCAGAATTAAACGTATTTGTGAATTATGACTAGGATACATTCTTACCTGTAGAAAAAAACTTTTCCTTTAATGACATCCTTTCGAAAACCATACGCTAGAAAATAATCTGATTCAGTACCAAGTATCTTTCCCCAAAAATAAACATTCGTGAAATTATTTTCATTCTGCAAATTTGTAAGTGAGTTATACAAAACAACTTGCTGTTCACAACTAAGCGTATTTCCTGCAAGACAGACATAACTGAGATCCCTATCGAGCCTACGAATGTCCATTTCCTTATTGAAAATATTCACATATATTCTATCCTTCTTCGTAATGTTGTGGAGCAAAACGACATCGTCTTTTAGCAAACACAGTGTGAAACTCCACAGCGCATGAAATTCTGCAGGTAGTATCTTCAATACTGGAAAGATCATTCAAACTGTACGTATTGAATTTCCCGCACTTCAACAATGCAAACAGACTGTCACGTGTTGGAGACGTGAAATCTGACGTCAGTACAAGACAACGTAGCCATTGCTGTAAGTTCACGGAGTTTGCGAAGCACAAGTGATCGCGAAGGTTGGGAGAGCGTCTTGTGATTTTGTTGTTGTTGGTTCGTTTGTGGTACTGTAATTACGTGAAGCCGTAAGACCAGCAGACAATGGAGATGTGATTATTTCAGGTTTGTATCGTACGGTGGATCTCTTTATTTCCAAAGGAATTCTTAAACTGTATCCACAAATACATGACAAAGGAATACCGTTTTCACTTTGGAGTGTTCCGTTATATGATTTCGTCTGGACCTGTCACTAGAGTAAAGGTCATTGTAGAATGCATTCGTACGAAGAGAATTATTTTGATTGAAGTGTCAATCAATTTCTCTATTCTTTTTATATTCGTCTTCGGTAATTGGTTCAGAAACATACATCTGTCATACAGTGTCTTTGATAGTGGATTTAGCTTACGTCTTGTATTTAGCTTTCGGAACATGTTTTAATTGGCATAGTGGTACTTTTTTATGTTTCTGAAGTTGCCACTCGGTCAGTGTGGTAGGCAGCATCATTGGCAATAATTGCAATCGCGTTTTCTACCTGTAAGTGCTTTTTGTTTTGTTTCGTTACGAATGTGTCCCGACGCACATCTGACAGCCTGTCACTGCTTTACTTAAGTGTTTAATGTCAGTCATAGTTCATTCGAAGTGGAGGTGTAGATCGTGTGAAGACATTTATGGAATAACAGTTCAAAAATCAATAGCCCGAGCAACATTGTAAATAACACGTCGTTACGTTTGATGGTTTCGTAGAGCAAAATTATTTCAGCTCCAACTACAACCTCAGTATTATTTATATTTTTATGTGTGATAATACTCTTGAAATATAATAGTATACAACCGATGACATGTTTGCTTGAGGAAATGTTTTAGGCCAGTGAATTTAATTTCACCCGGAGGCGAATGTAACATCAAATTAACAACTTATTGTGGTAGAACGAAAAAGCACTCGGTTGAGACCTAAAGTATGTGTGTGTCTGTGGGGGGAAAAAGTGAGAGGGGGGGATGTTATCGTGGGCATTTCACCAAAATACGAAAATTGTTCCAGTACGCGCAAATGAATGTGTTTCGTAGTTGAGTTGTTATTGCTTATAAATACTTTTTATAGCCCGACAACGAAATTCTAAGCAAAAGGAGAATTCGATAGCTACACAGAATCATGAGCTCGTAAGCATGGGTAAATGAGTTACAGTAATGGTTGAAATAATCGTTCGTTTCGGTGAAGTTTATGGCGAAGAAGACCATTGCCTCTTTGAACTGGAATTTTAAAGCTCCGTGGATTATGTTGCAAGATGAAACTTTACTACCTTTATTCGTGTATTATTAACTAGTATAGTTTTACAGATCCAATTGTCGTAGATGTTTTTTTATGTTCAAACAAACGTTTAGTAATTTATTTTCATTATTTCCACATTTAATTGTGATCAATGATTTCAAAATGTTTTACTAAGTTCACTTTAAATAATGTACTGTAATAGTCTTTGTCTTGTCAGAATACTCATAATAGTGTCATAAGGCACTGATGGATAATTTGTGGTCTTGAAATAAACAATCTTGTAATCCTTGTTTTACTGAGGCTGGTGTTATAAATTTCCGGCTTTATTCTTGAACCTAGGGACTATACAATGAAAACTCCTGTATTGTAAAACGAGGACATTTAATTATGGTACTTGAGGACTGCCAAATATCCATGAAATGTTCTCAAACAAATCCAGTTGGAAAAATGTAATGTGCTTGGGTGTCACGTTATACAGTAAAATGTTAGAAGGAAAAAAAAACTTTTTTCAAGTGTTACTCAAAATAAGTGTTTCCTAATAAAGAACTGTTTTTATTGAGCACAATAATTTTTAAATAGATACGAAAACAGCAATTTTGTGCAAATGTAGCTGAATCAATGAAACTTAAGTGTCAGATTGCTGTGTATGTTTTCCTTTTTTGTTTATGCTGTTTGTTCCACTATTTTGACATATCAGGTAGCAATTGTAGAAACTGTACTGTGTGCTAAAGTGTAACCTGTAAGTATAGAATACGATTTAACTTTCCAAAACAGCTTTTTACTCTGCTTTGTTTATTGTTTTTGATACTCAAGAATTGTAAGTGTATATGCAGTGGTAAGCATACATTACAACACTTAAGAACTGTGTGTCCATATTATATTTGTTTTCTAGGTTTGGTGAATGGATGATTATTATGTGAAGCACACAGTTTTGTGATAGAACATTTTTCAGCGATTGGTTTAGTAATTTGTTTACATGAATAAGGAATTAAACTTTATAAGACATACATTATAGTGATAAAATAATACTAATAATGATTTTTTCATTGTTTTACAGCTAACACACAGGCGGGGAGACGATTTGATTCTCGGAAACGAGCAGCTGTTGAAGGTACTTACACTGGTATTTATTAGATGTTTTTAGTACAGAACAAAAAATCTTTCAAGAGGTAGTATTAACATAATGTAAATTAGAAATCACTAGGCAGCTGTCAAACTTAGCTGGAAGTCTTACCTATTTGGTTTCTCTTTAATGCATTAAAAATAGTGTTCTAACTTAATAAACTATAAATACAATAAAATCTGGCATGCTTTATCTCCTATGATGAGAACAAGAAAAAAAAAAAAATAGGCTGTAATGTAGACAAAAAGGGTGTAGTTGTTTGTCCGTGTTGTGATATATTGGTTATAATGGCATATGAATCTGTAGTGTAACCTGAGGTTGACCTTCATTGGTGCACCATTTTCTCTTTGTGTAATATGTTTTTCTTTACACAAATAAAATTGAAAGGTAAATAAAAAATAGAGGAGGGGATGTAACAAACCACTATCAGGAAATTATTAGGTTCTCTGCTATAATATGTACTATGGAAGAGTTTATAGGTTGCACTTTTTTTAAGCAATCACATTCATATATGACGTCTAGTTACTATGAATTCTTTCAATGAATTTCAGCTGTACCTGATTCCCGACATCTACACTTTAATTGTACATTCATCCATAGTCCTTTTGGTACAATAGCATCAGACATGCCAGAAACACACACAAATGGTATAGACATATAAAACACTAACAGATTAGAAAAAGGCTGGAAATCGGCCATGGTGTAATTGAAGTAACCATCCCAGTGTTCACCTTAGTAACAAGGAGGAAATCATAGAAAACCCATATCAGGATGCCTTACTACATTTTAAACTGCTAGAGATGATGTGCTTAAAAAGGTCTTCGGTGCCATATTCACATGTTTGTTGTTAAATATAGTATTGCTGATGGTCAAATCCCATTTTTATACCAAGTGCATATCATCTACATCTACATTTATACTCTGCAAGCCACCCAGTGGTGTGTGGCAGAGGGCACTTTACGTGCCACTGTCTCCCTTTCCTGTTCCAGCCACGTATGGTTTGCGGGAAGAATGACTGCCGGAAAGCCTCCGTGCATGCTCGATTCTCTCTAATTTTACATTCATGATCTCCTCGGGAGGTATAAGTAGGGAGAAGCAATATATTCGATACCTCATCCAGAAACGCACCTTCTCAAAACCATCTGAAATCTTTCTTAAATTTGTCAACAATTTTTTGTTGTAGCCAACTTACTTAAAGCTAAAATTTTTTGTGAGGCTGGTAACATAATAGGCAAAATATTAATAACCATGATCCAAACACAACACTTGTACTGTTCGCTAGGGATATATGTTTCCCACATTTTTCTGGGATGGTATACAATATCTGCTTGTGACTGCTTCCTCAAATAAGGAAAGCAGATATATTTGTATTATCATTCAGAACAATTGGTTCATTTATGTTGAGACAGGAAAGGATTAGAGGAAGAGGATTACCATAAAATTCAAAAGGATAGTTGCAAAATATATTATTTCCTGCAAATATATTGCCACCAAACTTAAATAAAACAGTCTATATGTCAATATGAGGCATTGTGTAGGTGTTATAATGTCAAATGGGAAGGAGAAGATATAAAGTAAAATGACAGTTTTTGTGTATATAAAATATTTTGAAAATGCATGGTAAGCTACGTCTGTAGGCATTCAGGAACTTTTACTCCATATGAAATAGCTAATTGGTAGTGGAAGAGACTTTGAATTAAATTACATACTGGTCCTAACTACAAGAAGACATGAGGAATTCATTCTGTAAAGTCACAGTGACAATAACTTGTGGGTGTACAGCCTTAAACTTTGTGAGAACATGTTTTATTTTTCTAAGTCAATTGAAAAGTTTCCCATCAAAAGATATAATTAGTAGCAAGACATGCAATGTACAAGCTTCTTTGCTGCTATAAGACTTATTGCTTGTTTATGCATTTGTTCATGTCCATCAAGTAATTGCTACTGTAATATTGAGCTTTTATGAATGAATGCTGTTGGAAAACACTAGCCTTGTACGAATGAGACAAAGCTTTGGCTTTGGTTCTGTTTGTTGGCAAGTTGTGAGATTTCAAAATGACATCTTGGCTAGGTTCCAGTAGAAATGTCTCATTTGGAGGAAGACCAAACTGAGCCCTTTGTTATGTTTTGAAGGTCATGAATACTTCCACAATTCGTATTGTCAACGCTATTAAGATAAAGTAGAAAATTCATCAATCTGACAAAAATAGCAGGTGCAGTGAAGCAAAGTAGTGAATGATAAATTATCTTTGTTTTTATAAATTTTCTTATTTATTTCCATGTCCTCTACATGATTCACAAACAAATATTCAGTTTTATGTGAAGCCTAATGAGGCAGGTGTTTCAGTAAATGTCATCTTCGTTTTCAGAATATGTAAACATTTATTTACATGTGCCAATGAACATTTCAGTAATAGTTTAAATATTGAAACAACAATTTCTTTAGTACCAGAAAGTTAAGTCTGAACAATGCATTTTTATTATATTAGCCCACACAGCGTTGATTAAGCTTGTTTCTTTTTTAAAAGAGAGTTTCGCTCACTCTCTTCTCACATTTAGGATTTTTACTAACACTCATTATGTTTCAGGTGATGATGTACAGATGCTAGTAATGGATGGGTGTTGTTTTATCTTATACTGTTTTCTTTCAAAATTAAAAAGGGAGAGATGTTTGCCACAGTTACAAAATCTTTTAAAAATCGAATTTTCATCAGTTGATATTTGGACACTGCTGAAAGAAACCCGTAGGCACCAATGGGAAGTTGTTGTCATTGTCATCATCATCATCAGTATTTTCATGGAGTCCTTCTAGGAAAAGTGGACAGGATGTTTTTGACTGATTTTCCTATTAAGTTACCAGCCTCACAAAAAAATTTGGCTTTAAGTAAGTTGGCTACAACAAAAAATTGTTGACAAATTTAAGAAAGATTTCAGATTATATGCACTTCGTATAAAAATGGGATTTGGCCATCAGCAGTTCTATATTTAACAACAAACATGTCAATATGACACTGAAGACCTTTTTGAGCACATCATCTCTAGCAGTTTAAAATACAGTAAGCCATCCTGATATGGATTTTCCACGATTTCCCCTTGTTGCTAAGGTGAACACTGGGATTGTTCCTTCAATTACACCATGGCCATTTTCCAGCCTTTTTCTATTCTGTTAGTGTTTTATATGTCTATACCATTTGTGTGTGTTTCTGACACGTCTGATGCTATTGTGGCCTATAATAAACTGCTGCCAGAAGAGGAGAAAATCATTTCACTTAAGCTTAACATGTATCTCATCAGGTCCAGATGCCTTTACATCATTGAGTGCTTGTGACGATTTGCTGTTCTGCGATTATTTATCTCATGGTCTGCCATTTTGGCATGTGTGCTGTGACTAAAATGAGGAACTGCATTGCAAACTTTCACAGTGAAACCTTTATGAAAGTTGAATTAAGAATTTTGGCTACATCACTGTCATATTTATTCTCAGTGTCACTATTTTCATGGCGGAATAGATTATTTCGATCTGTGAACTACTTTGCGAGACTGAAACTCCTTAGGATATTTGGTCAAATTTATTGACAAGATTTTTCCCTGGAATTCTTTGGATGGTTCTTGCATTGCTCTCCTTACACTCATTTTTGGCTTGCTTGAGCATTTGTTGGTCAGCAAGGCTCTGCTATAACTTAATCCTCTGATGACGCTCTGTTATTTTTTGTAGCATCTTTGAGATTGCTTTTGAACCACTGTGTCATTTCTGTCCCACATAACCTTGCGTGACAAAATACAGGTCTGAGATACATGGTACAGTCACAGTAATGTAACCACCGCTTACATTTTATGTCAGTGTGCAGTAATCACTTGCAGGTGGCAGCACTAGCAGTGGAGGGCATGTAAAGTGTGTTTGGGGACACGGAAAACAGTGCAGTCGTCACAATGCAGAAATGGAGCAATTCATTTTACATCAGACGGCGTGATCATTGGCTTTCGGGCCTTAGGTGGAAGTATTTCCAAAATGGCTAAGTTTTTAAACTGTTCGTGTGCCATCATAGTTAAAGTATACAGTGCGTGGCAAAATGGTGCCAAGGCAATTGTGGTGCAGCATGGGCCATAGAACAAGAGTGAAAAAGGTTTGTGGATATATGTACCGGGAAATAGATATGCAGCTGTTGGGTAAATGACCACCCAGATGAACAAAGGGGCTACCAACAATGTGGCCTCAATGGCCGTTCAGCTGACACTGCTGTGTATGGTCCTCTGCAACAGGCGCCTGGTTCATGCACCCCTACTGACTGCTGTTTATCAACGATGAAGGCTAGAATTTGCGTGCCAGTATCTGGGCTAGATGTCTACTGAGTGGTGACAGATAGCCTTTTCAGGCGAATCACACGAATCACATTTTATGTTCCACCAGACAGACAACTGTCAGTGTGTATGACATGAAGTGTCTGAAAGCAAACACAAACACACTGTAACAATCATTGGAAGGATCTAGGCTGGAGGAGGCAGCTTTATGATCTGGGGAATGTTTTTGTGACATTCCCTGGGTGATCTTGTGATTTTGGAAGGCATAATGGGTCAACTCGAGTATGCATCTATCCTTGGGGACCATGTCCACTTCCTTACAAGCAGTTTGTTTTTCCCCGGCCCAATGTCATCTACTACCGGAGGACAATGTGACATGTCAGATAGCTTGTTGTGTGCATGTGTGGTTTGAAGAGCACCAGGATAACTTTACCATACTCCTTTGGTCACCAAACTCCCAGGAGTTAAACCCAATCGAGAATCTGAGAGACCATCTTGATTGGGCTATACGCACCACGGCTCCTCAATCGAGAAACCTAGTGCAGTTGGCCACAGCACTAGAGTTGGCATGGATCCATATCCTTGTTGGTGCCTTTCTGAACCTAACTGACTGTCTTCCTGCAAGTCTCACAGTGGTCTGCACTGTAAAAGATGGTTATTCAGGCTTTTGACAAGTGGACATATTACTGTGACTGGACAGTATATATTGTCAATGCAGTTCTTAAACAATGGAAAATTCAGGATGGAATATAACAATTTCATGAAAAGGAAAGTTGCTACTCTCCATTTAGCGGAGATGCTGAGTCGCAGATAGGCACAACAAAAATACTGTCACAATAAGCTTTTACACACACACACACACACACACACACACACACACACACACACACACACACACGCGCGACTGCAGTCTCTGTCAACTGAAGCCACACCAACACATATTTTATCTGTTTGTACTCTACATCTTTGTCATCAGACCTGAATGTATGATGTTGATGCTTCATATACTCCGCAGTTATACTTATGTGCCCATATGGGGCTTTGACGCTATTGTATTGAGGGAACAAGGAGGTTATGAAACTGCAGCTTCCTTGTGGACTCAAACTGTACATATATTATTTTCAGCATCAGTCCAGTTGCATCGTGTGTCCCTATCAGCCTCCAAGCAGGAGATGAGGTGATCTAATTCTTTTGCTTTCATTCCGGATGGCTATACTTCATATGATATATAATGTTAGTTGACAGAATTTATCTGTGCTGACATATTTAACATTCCCAAGATGCACAACATTTTTTTGGTGTCATGTGTGATAATGTGTCCATAACAGTGTTAGGGCTAAGCTGCGGGAGGGATACCGAACTGCTAGTTCTAGTCTGTCCCACATTAGTCTTCTCTGTCACATGTTCGCTCCCTGTCTGTTGTCTCGGCTCATGACATGTAATCTGCTACCCTCCCTCTTCTGACACACAATATTTCCAAGAACAAGAATGCTTTCCTGACAAATTAACTTAATAAAATATGTGGAAACTAGTTTGATGTATCAGTAAAATCATAAAAAATGTAACTCATTTCCAAGCAGAAGATTTATTTTGCTTGTTAATAATAGGAAATTGCGTGCACGTCAGTAAATGCTATCCCTAGAATCTAGGGGTTAAAAAAAAAAAAAGAGGTACTCAGAAGGGGATGAAGAAATGAAATGAAACTTCATGGGTTGAGAGAGTGAGCTTTTCATTTCAGTAATAACAGTGTAGAGTTGAATTTACTAAGAAGTTGGCAACATCGACTCACCTGTTGATATGACATTGCATCCCTTCTGACGTAGATGTGCACATTGATTTGGTAGGGAATGGTGTATCTGCTTCTGAAGCAGGCAGGCCCACAGTTGTAATTGGTTGTTGTTGTCGTGTGTACTGGCACTGGGAGGCACTGGGACAGAGTTGATCTCTGATGTGGTGCAACACATCTGTCGGGGAAAGACCTGAGGATCTTGCCAGCCAAGGGAGTTCCTCAACATCATGTGCGCACAGTTCGTATGTATGGATGAGCATTTCCCAGTAGAAAAATGCCCTCGCAGTACTTTCACATGAGAGGTAGATGCTAACAAGAGACCACGGGATGTCTGTGATGTGCTGCTGTCCCCTCACACTACAAGCCCTGGCCTCAAATCCTAGCTGATGGCTCTCCATACCATGATGCCAGGAGTAAAACTGCTGTGCATCTCCAAGACATCAGAAGAATGGGAGCTTCTCATCAGGTCGCTGCAATACTTGCCGATGATGCTCATGTAGCAGGGTGTATACAACCTGGGAAATCTGGGAAAAACCCGGGAATTTTTTCATCCGGGAGATGCCAACAGTGGACCGGAATGATCGAGGAGGATAGTGAAGGTTCAAAAAGGGTGATATATGGGATCATTAAAAGTAAGGGGAAGAACGGTACGACAGAGTATACTCGAATGGTAAACGGAAGTGGACAAGATGTAGAGAAAGAGAAGGAACTCAAGAATATGTGGAAGGAGTATTTTGAAGAACTCCTGAACTCGAATGGAGACCTGGATGAGGAGGAACAAGCTGAGGAGAAAAAAGAGGAGGAACAGCAAATAGGAAAAGACCTTACATGGGGAGAAGTGGAAGAGGCATAGGGCAAGATGAAGGGAGGGAAGCCATCAGGTCTGGATGAGCTAAGTGTAGAGATGGTGGGAGCAGCGGGAGAGGTGGGGATACAATGGCTGTATTGAGTAATGAAAATTGTGTGGAGACAGAAGGTGATCCCATAAGACTGGAAGGAGGGAATAATTGTCCTGATCTTTAAGAAGGGAAATAGAAAAGAGTGCAAGAACTATTGAGGGATAACATTGATGAGTCATTGTGCAAAGATTTTTGAGGATTAGGGAAATGTACCATGGAAGAGTGAGCTGTGTGAAAGTGGGGAGAGAGAGCTGGGATTGAACAGATGACTGGCTTGAGGCAGGTAAGTGCACTTTCACCATCACTCTTTATTGTAGTGATGGATGATATAATGAGTACAGTAGCACAAGGAATTTGTGAAAGAAGATGAAAGCTATGGTGTTCGCAGATGATCTGATGATTTGGGGGAATACGGAGGAGGAAGTACAAGAGCAACTGGACATATGGGAACAAACAGTACAAGAATATGGGATGAAATTTAGTATAAGTAAGAGTGAGATGATTATCACAATAAGAAAGAAGGAGAGAGGAACAACGAGAATAACAGTTGGTGGGGAACAATTGAGGAGAGTGGAGAGTTACAAGTACCTAGGAAGCATGATACAGGAAGATGGAAAAAATGACAGAGAAATATACAAAGCAGGGGAGAAAAGCAGCAGCATTTCGGAAGAGTGTCAGAAGCCTGATATGGAGCAAGGATGTACCCCAAACCAGTAAAAATGTTATATACCAGTCATACTGTGTCCCGGTCCTGACATATGCATCAGAAACCTGGGTTATGAAAGGAAGAGAGAAAAGCAAAGTACAAGCTAGTGAGATGAAATTCTTGAGAAACAGTATTTTAGTGACATAAGATCGACAGGTTAAGAAATGAGAGGATCAGAGTGTTAATGAAAGTGGAAACATTACATTAGGAGATAGAGAAATAAAGGCTGAGATGGTATGGACACCTTAAGAGAATGGAGGAGAAGAGGATACCCAGGAGGATACACGAGATGAAACTGGAAGGAAAGAGACCAAGAGGAAGGCAGAGAGACAGATGGCTGAAAGGAGTAGAGGAATGTGTCCAGAAGAAAGGAGAAGACTAGACCAAAGTGAAGATGGAGAGATGGTGGCAAGACAGGAGAGGATGGAGAGGCCTATGTTCTATACATACCCGGCCAGAGGCTGGAAACTGTCCATGATGATGATGATGATATGGCAATCATCCCGTGTGATGGTCAGAGGAGTATGCCCAGCTTCGCGTCCTGTGCAGCCCAAAGTCATGCTACTGATACACCCGAATGCCACACAGATCTGGGTAATGCAGAGTTCGACAAAATGAAGAGCCCTAATGAGGCCACTCTGAAACTGTGTCCAGCATGTCCATGTCCTTCGCAGTGATATTTCAACTTCTGAAGCTGTTCTGACCCCTTGTATGCACTTCCAGGCTGGCAACAACATGAATACTTTCTGGAAGTCATTCTGCCTGTCACAGAGAATACAATTTTAATCATTTACATATCTCCTGATGATGTATAGATGTATGAATTTACGTTAACAACCGACAGTGTCTTTTGTCGTCTTAGCCTTTTTTTTGCCATCCAGTGTTTTTTACCTGCAATATTTGTACACACTTGTCGCACAGTTAAGAATTTTATGCTTTTTGTTCAAACATAGCCAGATCACAGAAAGAAGGTCAAAGGAAGTAATTACAACCTTCTCCCATTGAAAAGTAAGAGCCCAATCTTTAATTCTTTGTACCTCCTTTTAAAAAACACATACAGTATCAGTTGTTACACACCACTAGTTAACCCTCTATTGCATGTTGTTGTTCTTTGGCAATAAACTGTAAATTTAATATAATGTTAAGGAAGAGACTCGTATATGCTGACCTTGCAGTCTGGTAACATACACAGCCTGGCTGCATTGAGCTAGACTACGTTTAATGTCATGATGTTGGTGGAAATAGTTGAAAATCAATAATCTTTGCTGAAGGTAGTGTGTACATAAACATGTGTAAACAGCTGAAAGAATGAATTATTTAGACCACTTCTAGTTAGTTTTTTAATGTACATAAACACTTTCTTAATGATAGCACATAATATGTTTCCATGTCTCTGTAAATAAACAATTCAAAACCTAAAATATTGAATAAATCAAAATTTCTGTGTTCAACCTGTTACGTAGTCATTTTGTGTCAGACCATACCCTCAGATCCTTTTTTCCCCACTGAAATTGGTTTCCTAAAAAAGTCGTGCGATAGAGAGTTAACGATAAACTTTTCTTCTGTAACATCGTGAAGTCGTAATTGTAACTTCAGTAATTAAACTCGCCTCACAATTGTTGCCAGTGACATTATAAGTTTGTTGAAGCTTGTAAACCAGAGAACAACTAACTGATTAGGGGGTTCTGTGTTTATAGAATGAGTAGCCCAAGGAAGCTGTTCTGATTTTCTGAAGCTTTTATTGTATTGACTGCAGGATTGGAGACAAAATTATGGACCATGTCCAGTGATATTTGCTGGTCATCCATTTTCTCCTCTATTTGTTTCACAATTTTTTTGCTGAGTCTTCTTAGTGCCTAGGATTTTAGTTGTTAATGAGAACTTGATCTGCATTCATGCAATGTGCTATAAGGGTCAAATAGTGCACCTTTTTGTGCGAATTGATCTATGTGTCAACTGTCACAGCATATACTTTATTAATAACTTTGTTAACAACTGATATCTTTATGCCACTTCGAATTGCATCAGCCAATTTCTTGATGTATTTACTTAAGTAGAGGGATGTACCATGACATCTGAATCATTGATCTCTCAGTAATGCCCACATAGAATCTCAGCCTAGTTGTATGAAAACTTAATAAGAAACAACGTTAATAGGTTTATTTTCTTGGCACCCATTGCAACACACTTTCCCATAATACTATTTTTATTTTTGCTGGTAGCCCTGAAAGAGCTGTGTCATTGTGGGATATCAGTTTCAGTAAGATGTTCCTGAATGCTGCATGATATCTACCCAGTAGACTTGCTTTTTTCATCTTTAATCATCTTCATCCAATAGAAATTTATTCCATTATCACCTTTTAAACCTTGATGTTTCTTCAGTGTACGTACATTGGTTTGAATCTTAATTTGTTACTGCACTCGCTTCCTCAGGATGCTTAATTAAAGGTACACCACGAATGAGAAACCTGTCTTGGCTCAAGTCATGCAAAGATGAAGATATGTTTAGTGTATTTGTAGCCAAACAGGGAGAACCTCTGTGAAGGTTGGAAGCTAGGAGATGAGGTACTGGTGGAACTAAAACTGTGTGGGTAGCTAGTGAGCTGTGCTCGGATAGTTCAGTCGATAGAGTACTTGTTCACTAAAGGGAAAGGTCCTAGGTTCGAGTGCCATTCCGGTACGCAGTTTTAATCTGCCAGGAAGTTTCATGTGCTATATTGTTGGGTATTTTTCTAATGAACAGTAATGTGTGACCAGTTTCTGTAGTTTGTAAAATCCTTTCCTCATGTGAAGCTTTCCATTTTAAGTTGTTAATTTTACACGTTGTTGTTATATCTACTATTTGGTTTTGCAGATGGCTGATGTGGATCCTGAGACTCTGCTGGAATGGCTGAACATGGGCCAAGGGGATGAGCGTGATATGCAGCTGATAGCTCTGGAACAGTTGTGCATGCTGCTGTTGATGTCTGACAATGTGGATCGATGCTTTGAGAGGTAGCTGATTCTCTGTGGTCAAATCTATTATTTTGTGAATGGATGCGCAAAAAATTTAGTTGTCTTAAAATCAGTGGTGGTTGAAAGCTGATGTTACGGTGGATTGGATACAGTTATAGTTTAGTGCTCATAGATCTATCAGACTTCTTATTTATTTGTCATGTAGTATTGAATGTCTGCTTGCTAGTAAACACTGATATCCTTTTATCTCTGTTTGCCTCTCACTAGGCTAACAAATCTTCATACTATTTCCAGTGTTTTTCCAGTTTTCAAGATAATTTTATTATATCTCTAGTGATAAAATTGTGGCTTCTGTGATACTTGTGTAATTTGCTTCCTGCATAAAGTGTAGGGATATCAAGTGGGCTGACAAGTGAGTGTTGTTACTATGCCAGCATAAAGATAGCAGTAACGGTCAGTATGTTGGTTTTGTTGAATACCGATTACTTTTAACTGTTCTTTGTATCTATTCTATTTGTTTTTCTCTATCACCACAGAAACATTTTTAACTGTAAATACAGATCGTAATACTTCAAATGTATTGTGCAGTTCCAAACACACAATATACAAAAATTCAGGAAGTATGACAACAATTACTTGAATTTTGGTTTTACATGTGCTACTGTTGGAAATTTTGATAAACTACGAAAAAGTTTTCCCACAAGTTAAAAGAAATGTAACAAAATAATCGTTCACTAAACAAGCTATGATTCCTACAAAGACTCTTCTTTCATCTAATGAAGTTGCCCGCCACATTGCAAACAGCATGAAATATCTCACCATAGTGGAAAACCTGCTCTTGACATGGTATCTGTTAGGATTAGGTGAATCAGTTGCCAAGAAACTTTAAAGTGTTTCTTTGTCACACAACATTAATAGTTGTTGGATGCTTGATATGGTTGGTACCATGAATGATCAGTTGGGTGAAAACCTCAAAGGTAATTAGTTATTCAGTTTGGTGAAGCTACAGACAACCAGTTATGCAACTCTTAATTTGTTACGTGTGGTTTATACATGACAGAAGATTTGATTAAAATAATATTTTCTGCAGGAAACTAACACATGGAACAAAAACAACAGACCCCTTACACTCTTTATTGGAAGAAACCAACATTCATTGGAAAAATAGTGTTGTAGGTTTGTAGTACGGCTGGCTGTTACACTGCATTGCAAGCTCTTATCTGTAAAGAGGCTCCTCATGCTATTCGGGCACACTGTTGTATTTACTGAGGCACAGGCAACAAAAAGCATTAGCCCTGTATTTCATAAGGTTCTTAAATGGGTGATCAAAGTGATAAATTTCATTAAATGTTGATCATTTAAATCAAAATGCTTTTAGCATATGTGCATCGACATGGGAGGTGAGAACATTTCCCTAACTTATTACAGGAACTGTTGCTGGCTTTTGTGTGGGAAGTCTTGAAGTTGACGTATGAACTCAGGAATGAACTTTACCCATACCTTATTAATGAGAAATGTTTGAATTCTGACAAGTATGTATCAGTGACTTAGTTTTGACTGGTGTATCTTTCTGACATGTTTGAAAACTCAATTCATTGAATGTATCCCATCAAAGCAATGAGACTGACATTCAGCAACTGTCAGAGAAAATTTCAGCCTTCTGAAAGAAACAGCTATGTGGAAGGAAAAGTTGGGTAGTAAAGATATGGATTACATTACAGTGATGCCCCTGTCAGTTCACGAACCGAGAGCTCCGGTGCACTCACAAAGGTCTTAGCTTATTCTTTATGCTGCTGTCGCTGCCCCAGCACCCTCCGTTTGGAGCCTCATGCTGATACACACGTCCACACTGTCATATGACCATCCTCGCTATTTTCATCCAAATATTGATGTTACCATGAAATCATCATGTCTTGTATGAGCCAAAGTTTCCCTTTGTGGATGCTGTGTCTTTAATATTTCCAGTGTTGGATCCTGTGGTACACTGTGTTGATACCCTGTGTCTGTTCAACAGGTTTGTCTTCAACAGGTTTGTCAAACTGCAAATTTCCACTGTAATACAAATATGTGGGTGAGAGAACTTGCATCGGGATTGAATACAAAAGGAACAAAGCCGACTTCAGTCCAGTGGGAGTAACGCTGCAAGCAGTCTGTGTTTTGAACCTTTCCTGGGAGACCAGTATTAGGTTCCTATGCACCACGGCAGGTTTACTGTAACCCTTGGACCTTCACATTGACGATGAAACACAGAAATTGCATCAGGATTGAATACAAAAGGCACAATGCCGACTTCTGTCCAGGGGGAGTAACGCTTCAAACAGTTTGTGTTTGGAACCTTTCCTGGGAGTCCAGTAGTGGATTCTGATGCACCACTGCTGGTTTACTGTAACCCTTTTACCTTCACATTGACGATGAAACACAGAAATTGCATCGGGATTGAATACAAAGGGCACAATGCCAACTTCTGTCCAGGGGGAGTAACGCTTTAAACAGTTTGTGCTTTCAACAATCCATATTGTGCCCTGTACTGCAGATTTCTCTGGCTGATCCAGGCTTGTGTATCATCGATGTCAGATGCATCTGTCTTTCACTGTGTGACAAATTAGTCCACTGTAGAAATTCCTGCAGCTACAAGGAATCTTATATTGACACTAGACCTTCTCACACAGATTTTTTTTCCACATAGGACTCTGACAATTGTTGACAGACGGAAGATGCATTTAACTTTGTTTCTTCAATAGGATTTCAATTTTCGAGAAACGCCACTGGGTTATAGCAGCACGACTGTTCCAGTTTTAGGAAAGGGAGAAGGAAGTAGATGAAGATGAGACAGAGACTGCAATACTGTGAGAAGAATTTGACATAACACCGATTGGCCTAAGTCAAAACAATGCACCTAGTGTATACAAAATTTCCTCAAAATTATTGCGACCCTTGCAAGAACCAACCATGACAAAACTGTTCCTCTTGGTATGTGTGATCCATTGTTATGAAGGCTTATTCTGATATGCAGGTTACATCGGTGAACTGTGAATGTTTCAGCGTGTATTTACACTTTTCTAGCCAGCATCTGTTTCATGAAACTGGGTAAATCTGAAGGCTCAAACTAAAATCTTTGGGGGAAAAACAAACAACTATTAAAGTGCATTGTGCGCTCCCAATTTATAGCTAGTAACAAATTTCAAGTTCACTTTCTCACATTTTCTACCTTGTATGGAGGTGGAAGAAATTGACATGTATGATTCCTGAAGGATATACTTTCCTCCACTCACTCGTGCCAGAAATTATGTAGCTGCATGCTTCTGCAACACAAGAATGTGTGTTCTGAATCATCTCCCCTGTATTGGTCTCCTTTAATGCTAGATGCAAACCCTCATAAGTATATTGCTACCATATCATTTTGTTCATGGTAACGTAAGCTGGTCGATCCTAGGCATACATAACATAAAAGTAAGGTATGGATTTTTTACCATAGTTGTTTGCTTCCTATGGATCTGCTGAGCACATTTGCCCAAAGGTTCAAATTTTATCCCAGTTTGCTGCATCAAGAGAACATAAAACATTCTATTGAGTGTGTTAATGAAGACATGCTGTGCTATTGACAGTACGAGGGCTGTTCAAAAAGTAAGGTGGCTTTTCAAATTGCGCAGTCAACGTACATTCGATTATCAATCTTTTTTTTACACATGTCCCGAATATACGTCCAGTTTCAAATGTATAGCATACTTTGCTTGTTTTTGGCAGATAAAAGGTTAGATGTGTTTTAGTGTGCTCAGCGATTTTCCATTTTTACAATAAATGGAGCAAAGAATTTGCATCAAATTTTGTGTGAAGAGTTATAAAAGGAGGTTGTATACATGGAAGAATCCTGGAGATACTAGAAGGTATCAGATTATATAATGGTAAGATAGTGATTTAGGAACCAGGTTTTAAATTTTAAGACATTTCCAGGGGCAGATGTGGACTCTGACCACAATCTATTGGTTATGAACTGCAGATTAAAACTGAAGAAACTGAAAAAAGGTGGGAATTTAATGAGATGGGACCTGGAAAAATTGACTAAACCAGAGGTTGTACAGAGTTTCAGGATGAGCATAAGGGAACAATTGACAGGAATGGGGGAAAGAAATACAGTAGAAGAAGAATGGGTAGCTTTGAGGGATGAAGTAGTGAAGGCAGCAGAGGATCTAGTAGGTAAAAAGACAAGGGCTAATAGAAATTCTTTGGTAACAGAAGAGATACTGAATTTAATTGATGAAAGGAGAAAATATAAAAACACAGTAAATGAAGCAGGCAAAAAGGAATACAAACGTCTCAAAAATGAGATCGACAGGAAGTGCAAAATGGCTAAGCAGGGATGGCTAGAGGACAAATGTAAGCATGTAGAAGCTTATCGCACGAGGGGTAAGATAGATACTGCCTACAGGAAAATTAAAGAGACCTTTGGAGAAAGAGAGCCACTTGTATGAATATCAAGAGCTCAGGTGGAAACCCAGTTCTAAGCAAAGAAGGGAAAGCAGAAAGGTGGAAGGAGTGTATAGAGGGTCTATATAAGGGCGACGTACTTGAGGACAATATTATAGAAATGGAAGAGGATGTAGATGAAGATGAAATGGGAGATACGATACTGCGTGAAGAGTTTGACAGAGCACTGAAAGACCTGAGTTGAAACAAGGCCCCGGGAGTAGACAAAATTCCATTGGAACTACTGACGGTCTTGGGAGAGCCAGTCCTGACAAAACTCTACCATCTGGTGAGCAAGATGTATGAGACAGGCAAAATACCCTCAGACTTCAAGAAGAATATACTTATTCCAATCCCAAAGAAAGCAGGTGTTGACAAATGTGAAAATTACCGAACAATCAGTTTAATAAGTCACAGCTGCAAAATACAAACACGAATTCTTTACAGACGAATGGAAAAACTGGTAGAAGCCGACCTCGGGGAAGATCAGTTTGGATTCCGTAGAAATGTTGGAACACGCGAGGCTGAAAGGGAAGCAGTGGTTGGGAAGGGGGTCGAGACAGGGTTGTAGCTTGTCCCCGATGTTATTCAATCTGTATATTGAGCAAACAGTAAAGAAAAAAATAGAAAAATTCGGAGTAGGAATTAAAATCCATGGAAAAGAAATAAAAATTTTGAGGTTTGCCGATGACATTGTAATTCTGTCAGAGACAGCAAAGAGCAGTTGAACGGAATAGACAGTGTCTTGAAAGGAGGATATAAGATGAACATCAACAAAAGCAAAACGAGGATAATGGAATGTAGTCAAATTAAATCGGGTGATGCTGGGGGAATTAGATTAGGAAATGAGACACTTAAAGTAGTAAAGGAGTTTTGCTATTTGGGGAGCAAAATAACTGATGATGGTTGAAGTAAAGAGGATATAAAATGTAAAATAGCAATGGCAAGGTAAGCGTTTCTGAAGAAGAGAAATTTGTTAACATCGAGTATAGATTGAAGTGTCAGGAAGTCGTTTCTGAAAGTATTTGTATGGAGTGTAGCCATGTATGGAAGTGAAACATGGACGATAAATAGTATGGACAAGAAGAGAATAGAAGCTTTAGAAATGTGGTGCTACAGTAGAATGCTGAAGATTAGATGGGTATATCACATAACTAATGAGATTGAATAGAATTGGGGAGAAGAGGAGTTCGTGGCACAACTTAACTAGAAGAAGGGACCGGTTGGTAGGCCATGTTCTGAGGCATCAAGGGATCACCAATTTAGTATTGGAGGGCAGCGTGGAGGGTAAAAATAGTAGAGGGAGACCAAGAGATGAATACACTAAGCAGATTCACAAGGATGTAGGTTGCAGTAAGTACTGGGAGAAGCAGCAGTTTGCACAGGATAGAGTAGTATGGAGAGCTGCATCAAACCAGTCTCAGGACTGAGGACCACAACAAACAAAAATTGTTTTGGAAAATCATCGAATTACCATAAGAGAAGTTGTTGAGGATGTTGGCATATTGGTCGTCTCACGTCAAGCAATTTTGTTGCATCTTTTGGACATGAGATGTTCCAAAACTTCTCAGTTTTGATCAGAAGAACCATCGCATGAGCATTGCTCAGGAGCTCTTGAATGACGTCAATAATTATTCTGATTTGCTCAAAAAGATCATAACTGGTGACAAAACATGGATTTATGGTTATGATGTCGAAACCAGAGCCCAGTCGTCCCAGTGGAGGCATCCCGGAGAGCCAAGACTGAGAAAAGCATGCCAAGTTCGATCAAATGTCAAAGTTTTGCTCAATGTTTTTTCAATTACTGTGCATCATGAATTTTTACCTCAAGGTGGAAAAACAATTCAAGAATTCTGCATCATGACAGTGTACCTGCTCATTCATCGGTGCTTGAGAGATTTTTAGCTAAAAACATGACAATCATGCCTCAGCCACCATATTCACTGGATTTGGCCCCTGCAACTTTTTCCTGTTCCCAAAACTGAAGAGACCTATGAAAGGATAAAGATTTTCAGCGATTGAGGAAATAAAAACTGCATTGCCGGAAGTACTCGAGGCTGTACCGAAAAGTGCTTATGAGAAGTGCTTCGAGGATTGGAAGATGTGTTGGCACAAGTGCATTATTTCTGAGGGGGATTGCTTTGAAGGGGACTACTTGAATATTGATTAATAAATAAATACTTTTTCATAAAAATATAGTCATTTGACTTTTTGAACACATCTTATAACTTGTAGGAATGTGTTGTTCATACAGGCACAGTAGTCAATTTCAATTGATGTAAATAGTTATACTATCATTAATTCCTGTAGCATTTTAAGACATTCATCAAACTCACTGGTGTGAAATTAGTCTGTAATTGGGTCTACTCCTAGTATAAATGATACAACTATTTTTATGTTTATTAAGTAGTTATTGTATGACATGACCCATTGTATATATTTAAGCACACAGTCTTCCAGATTAGTCTTCATGGGATTGTTACATATACACCTTGCCAAAATGTGGTTTTATGACTTTTTTTTCTATTTACAGCTGCCCACCACGCACGTTCCTCCCGGCACTATGTCGCATATTCTTAGACGAGTGTGCTCCAGACAATGTTCTGGAGGTGACAGCCCGTGCGATCACATATTACCTGGATGTCTCAGCAGAATGCACTCGGCGCATCGTTGCCATGGAAGGGGCAGTACGTGCCATATGTTCCCATCTTGTCGTGGCAGAGCCTGCCTCTCGAACGAGTAAGGATCTCGCAGAACAGTGTGTCAAGGTGATTATTTTCTTTCCACACTGAAATTATTTTTGTACTGATCGAGAAGGGGTAAGGAAAGTACTTGCTGGATGAACTCAGTCTTACACGTAGGTTTTTCTTGCTTTTGTAGTCAAAGCTAACTAAATGGTGTGCGTTTTTGTCTGTGTATGATGACAGCGTAGTGTAAATTTCAGAAGCAAATGAAATATATACCATCAGTTTTGGGTTCTCTTTATGAAAAATCCGTTTCAGTGCCTCTAAATGGGTGCCTTAACACTCCCCCCCCCTCCCCCCTTTTTACACCTTCCACCCATGTAGTTTTCCCATGTAGTAGGTATCATCATACTTGTAGAGGGAACAGCGATTTATGATGCTATTACACACTGAAGAGCTGGTTGTCCATTTGCCTAAAGCTGCAGCCATTAGTCATGAAACACCAGATTGTTTTGAGGGTGCCAGACAGTTGCTAGCAGACAGATGGCAGTTCTGTAGTAATGTAAACAGACAACATTTTCAGCATCATCTGTAAAACAATATTCATCATGTGGCAGTTTGAACATTGTCTCAGAACATGATTGGTCCAAAGCCTTCATGGACCCCTAGTTAAGAAACTGTGTGCCTGTGACATTTTTGTTACATTGAAAACAATTTTCTTTTATCTCCTCCAAACACTCTAAAATTTTATATGCAGTGTTTTCTTTTATGCCTGGTATATAGACAGTGGGATGGATAACAGTTAAGTCTCAGTGGTAAGAGTTTTTAAATGCTTTTGTCATAACAGAGTTGCAAAATTAGTATTTCTTCAAGTGGTTTTCAAGATTCGTTACAATATTTTAAATAAATCTGTATCAATAAGTTATTTGTATAATACTCCATAGCCATCTAATACAAAAGTCTTACCTACTCGATTAAATTCACATTTTTTTGTGTACATCTGGTAGAATTTCACACCTACAGAAGCAGAATCTATGTACTCCACTCCTTCCTTAAAAAAAAAAGCTATAAACACTGGAGGTTACTGTCAGTATGTTCAGTGACCTTTCCGTTAAATAAGATGAGTGTGGAAATTATCATGTGCTAATCATCATTCCATCGTGAAGCTCAGTCTTAGTGACTATCAACTAATCTTCGGTGAAACATGCGTAACATGAATGGAATCATTGACATGAAGTTCCTGAAACTGGATTACGAAAGCACACATACGATGTTCAGGATGGCGTACTTGTGGGCTCAAGGGCATAGCAAGGTGCAGAAATACAGTACATGGACCAAATTACATATGTCATTTGAGTGATCCTTGTTTTGTTTACTTGATCGTAGAGAGCCCTTTATCCACAGAGTTGCTATGGTAGATGTTAAGGACCCAGTCTTGTGTGTGCCAGGAGAAGCTCTGTGTCTGCAAAGTAATTCTTGGAATACAGCTTTTGTTTTAGTAGTGGTAGTGGTAGTGGTAGTGGTGTGGTGGTGGTGGTGGTAAAAATTCTTTTAAAGTGTGAATGTTTTTCTTTAGGTTTTGGAGCTGATATGCACAAGAGAGGCAGGTGCAGTCTTCGAAGCTGGTGGCCTCAGTTGTGTACTGTCATTCATTCGGGATAATGGATGGCGTGTACACAAGGATACACTGCATTCAGCAATGGCTGTGGTATCTCGGCTCTGTACGAAGATGGAACCACAAGATGCCAGCCTGCCCAGTTGCGTAGAGGCTCTCTCCACTCTCCTCAAGCATGAGGACAGTCATGTGAGTACACTGGTATTCAGTGCCTGTTAACCGTTAGTGGACACTATTGTTAGAAGAATATTTCATTGTATTCACAGTAGGTCCGTACGCACAAAACTGGTTTATCTTCGGCTGTATTGCTCAGCATCTCGTAAAAAATGCAAGAAATTATCTAGTGATACACACAAACTTACCTTCAAGAGATAAAATTTCTGTCTCCCAATCCTTATCCCGTTTGTACTTTACATAACTGGATTATTCTTTCTGCTTTCCATTTTCTTTTTTTCTGCTGATCCACATTTACTTCTCACTCTGTCTCTTCTGTCTTATTTGAGCTGAAGCTGGCACAGTGCTCATACCAATGTACTATCCTCAGACTCCTACAGTGATTCCTTCTGCTTCATCTTTACCTCTCTTCCTCCTTACAACAGGTGAATCACTTACAATGTATGGTTTGGGTGATCTGAACTTTCTTCCCACCTTCCCCAGCTAATCTATCTTTCCGTCCAGAAGAGTGAAGATATAATTCGCATGTCTGGTAACAGTGATTTCTATTTTTAATTATTTGTTCTTGTGTTACTTAGAGGTATGTCTCCAGATGATAAATATGTACATACTTCATAAACTAAATTTGGCGTGATGTTCCTCGCTAAGAGAATTGCGCAACGAAAGTGGTGCATTGTCAGAAGAGAGTATATGTTCCAGACTTCCTGCAGACACAGTTCTGCTGCAATACGGATAGCAGGTGAATCGCAGTGTGTGAATGAAATGGTATGGCAGCTGGAACTTTATTCCGAAGTGTAAGGGGGACAATATGATTCATATGGGAAAATGCTTAATTTGCACACAGTCTCACTGTGAAATTCTGGGAATATGTGAGTAAGATGCAATGTTGTGCCCAGCATTATTCGAGTGGTGTCAACGATTTGACTGATTGTTCAGACATGGGTGATGCTGATTGGGAAGGAAGGTCATTGACAGTGACGCCAGATGACTGTGTCCAAGCAGTTGAGGAACTGATTCACAGCAGTTGTGGAATGACTATCCTGGACATGCTCAGCAGACGGACATCTCAATAGACAGTGCTCTTTTCGCTATCTGAGAATGAGAATGTCTGCAGTATCAGACATTGTGCTCACATTAGGTTTCGCAAACACTGTCACCTCCACTCAAATGTGCAAGATTTATGGTGTCCTTGGACTGTCGTAAACATTCCTCTGTGGAAGGCTTTGTTTTCCTGATTTCTCAAGCTACATCATTATGGGCAATAAGAGACGGGTCCCTCTACACCTACATACATACCCCAGAAGCAATGCAAGGAGTATCACATACCAGTACTAGTCATAATTTCACACTTGCAACAAAGAGAGTGTTTGTGGGACAGAGGCACACGACCTTGCCTGTGTGGAAGAAATGTGAAATTGTGCCATCAGCTGAGCAGATCATAGCCACCGTTTTGTTCGCCTTTGAAGGAGTCGTGTACACAAAGTTTGTCAAAGGGTACAGTCATTAATACCGATTCGTACTGTGCAACATTGACATTGCTACGCAACAGTAAAGAACAAGAGGCGCAGGATATTAAGCAACGGCATTGTTGTGCACTATGCAATGTCCAACATGGCATGCACAACACAAGCTTTGGTAAAATGTTTTTGATGGGACGTTTAGAAGTATCCAATGTCTCTGGGGTCCAACATTCATTTTCCGGGTTCGAGCTTAGTGACACTGATGTTCCTGAGCTGAGGACTAGTAAGCGACACCAGTCCTCTGTCACCATAAGCTCTGGGCATGCTTCAGCGACCATCATTCGCCGTGGTGGTGGAACGTTGTGTACCACAGGGAACAGCAACCTTGGCTTGACCGCTAGGATCATGAGGATGTTAAAAATCTCTAAAAATCCCTTCAATCTGAAGGCGCGCTGTGTGGCGATGAGATGCATAGCAGTTGAGGTGGAACAATCATTAGAGTGCAACCTCTGGGAATCCTGTTGCACCTCAGCTGTATAAGGCTTACCTAGGCTCTGTTTAGGTGGACTTTAATTTTCCTAGCTGCTCGTGGGGCCGAAATGGAACCCTCGAAATTGTATCTTTTTCCTCCCAGCAGAAAGGGTGGCCACTATTAGGTAGTACCACCCAATCAAATGAGAGGGCTCATTTAGCCAGCCTTTCAGGCTCAGGGGTTATGCAGAATTTTTCATTAAATAGTATCTGAACCCATGCTGCTGATCAGAATGTGTTTTGATTTTTAAATGGAAAGAGGGCAGCTTTGAGAAGCTTTCGCCATTTTGTACACAAGAAGGTTTAGAGGGCATCACAGGTACAGTGAAATCTGTAAAGCGGTTGCATAACAGCAAACTGTTTGTCGAAACAGCTAATTCCTGGGTGTATAAGACCTGGGATAACCGGGAGATCCGGGAATTTTTCATCCGGGAGAAAACCGGGAAAAACTAATTCTGGGAATTTTTCATTGTTTTAGTTTTCAGTTAAATTTTTGTAATTTTGACTGGTAAGAACCGTTAAGCTAACAAAGGATATTACTGTATCCCACTACTGCAGAATAATACTGCAGCATTAAAACATGAACGAGAAAATAAAACTTAAATTTCAAAGGAAATGCGCCATATGTAAAATAACATAGTGCTCGTACAAGCGTCTGCCAACAGCAAAATGTGTCAAAGGCTTTCGGAAGACTATGCAGTGCTTCATAACAACAAATTGCCTTCGATGAGCGTGACGTCACAACTGTTTACATTAGACTCATTTAATCAGTTATGAGTGGGCTCATGCACATGCACAGTTCAGTCACTTGTGAGTGGTACCTTCTCCCGCTTTTGGCTACAGAAATGTAGCTGTTGGCTGTGTAAGCAGCAGCAGCAACCAGCCCCATGGTACCTGGAAAAATTTTACTGGCGCGCCCAAAATGCCAGCTTCACGCTTGTGCAGCAGGCCCGGATCTAGTGGGTAGTGAGTGCAAACCGGGGTATCTGAACCGGGCGGCAATTTCAGGGGGAGGGGGCAAATTCATATTCTTGAAGAAAAAAAAAACTTGTTTCACAAAGCAGCTAGCATCCAGCGCACGTCGGTCTATCGATTATTCATATGATTTTGAAATGCACCCCTGCTGGTTTTTGAACACATTCTAAGTTGATTTCTGAATGAATTATAAGTTGATTTTTGAATGTGTGCATAGTGTACGCAATGTCTCTGTCAGGGGAATCCTAGTCACATCTAGAAATAAACTTTCCTGCAGACAAAATGGGATGGGGCTATACGAGCTGAGCAGAATCAAGCCGAACTGGTGAATGCCAAGTGTTGCTTGTTTATGTGGTTGATTCGGTTTGCGTATGTTCAGTGTTGTTATAATTACTCGCGAAATCCATAGATTCAGACTGCCAGAGTTACAACTAACAGGTAAGAAATATGACGTATTATCTTCTCGGTGTATCCAAGAAAGTGAAATTTTGACAGAAATTTTTTGGCCAGATTGCTACATGAGACAGGGCCAGTTGTAGTCCCTGGCTAGCAGCCGCTTAAGTTCCATTCTGGGAGTAGCACGGAAAACGCATTGTACGAACACGTAATAATGCCTAATCGGAGAACGACCGCTGGATAACTAAACCGGTGATTGTGGCAGGGTTAGTGAAGTTAACCGGAGAGTGACAGTGGTAGGAATAGTTACAGAGTTAGTGATGACAAGACTGTTAGAACGAGGAAGGAGAAGAAACGGGGACATCACACAAATTATGGAAGAATATGACTATTCCAAATTTATACAAAAATTTCGTTCTACTACTCTTCGGTCTCGTGCATGAGAAACTGGAGCGTATGAATGAAATGTGAAACTATTTCTAACGTAAAGCTTTTTGCTTGTAGTAGGCCAAATAGGTATTTCGTATTGGTACTCGTGAATTATATTCTGACGTATTATAAAAATGATCATTATTGCCAAAACAGTCTTGCCTATTTGGTGTGTGTGTGTTACAATTGCTGAAATATTAGAAAGGTCAATTTTGTTTTCTCCAGCACACACTGACAAAATAGATGTAATCAGTTTGAGAAACCACACCCGTCTTGGGTACTATTTGTATTAACAGCTTTTTCAGTATTAGACAGTGACATTTCTATTTTTCATATAGCAAAACGTTTGATGAACTTTGATAAGGTAATAGTCCTTTTGCAGAAAGGAAAGCATGCCATGTAAAGCTGTAGCAAGATTAGAGAGAAAAATCACTAGGACCTAAGGATTGAAGAAATGTGTACTGTCTTGCCTGTCTCTTGTCTTTACTGGTTTTAGGTGTTCTGTATTTAATTTTATATCTCACAGAAGAGCAAGTTATTAGCTAATAGGCAATAAAGAGTCCAGTTTTTCTGAAGAGTTCTTGTTCTCCTGGTTACAAATAATCCTATCCAGTATTAATTGTGATGGGCTTTTTACAGAGAGAGAGAGAGAGAGAGAGAGAGAGAGAGAGAACAGGATGTCAAACCGGCCAACTGGGAGCAGGAGTGGCACTACAGGACATTTTAATTTCTGCTGTCCTGAAATAGTTTGATGGCATCCATTACAAAATATACACATTTGAGTTCCACAGAGGGAAAGACAGTGATGTGCGGTGTAAGAATGTTGTTTGAAGATGCTTGGCACATCACTGCACGCTTAAGACCAAATAACGTTTCCTCGAAGATATATCTTTTATGTATCAGACTCGGGAAGATGTGCGCTACAAAATGAACTTATTTTTGAAATGTCTCTTTTTTTGTATTTTTTTATTTTTGATGATCTGATGCACAGAGCAGTATGAGTTATAGTTGGGGGGGGGGGGGGGGGGAAGGAATCTCCATTCCTCTTCGTTTATTGCTGTCACGTCAAATGAAAAAAGACGGATTTCTGTGGCTGGGAGCTATCAAGTGAATTAAAATACATTCACATAATTACGGAAGATTAAACTATGTTACTAGTTTCTGATTTTATTTTATTTCCACCTTTCTGACAGTCAAGCATTAATCGCCTTGCAGAACAATGAAGTTATTTTTGTCGGTTTGATAAATAAATTTGGCTTTATTAAGCTTTCCTGCTGAAGCAGTCAATTTATTCCACACTATTGGCTAGTTTCAACTGTTTGCTGCATTTCAGGTGCACATTTTCATCTTCTAGCACGTATGGCATTATGCCATAATAAAGAACCAAACAAGAGATAATACAGTACTGGTACTCCAAGAAAATTTACGTCCCGAAAACCACACTGAAAAGCTTCATATCTGGTCAAGGTCTATGTCATTGACAATCTGGACATACGAATGTGCACTGTAAGGCGAACTATGCATTTTAGTATGGTTCACGAAATTCTGACGCTCTTGGAGTTTCCTCTGATGTCTTGTTTCTTTTAGGACATAATGTAAGATCTTTTAATGTTTTACACGTACAAACATACGGGCTTCCTACATCACCGTAGCTGCGCAAGCGCGGTGATGCCTCTTATCTTGAGCTCTCTGACAACTGCTGAAATGAATCTATTTCTAACAGGTCATGGGAAAATATTGCGAATTGTTGTTCGGAATGTGTTATTTTCAAAGTAAATTTCCTTTTACGCAATATGAACTATGTGCGAGAATGTACAATGGATTTCTTAAATCACAGAGTGTTTGGTCTCTTTTAAAAATCAACTCTTTGATGATGAGCCATTTAGAAGAATTTCGAGCCCAGAAGATCAGAGATTTATGTCGATATTAAAAATTTTGCTGGCGTATTTGTGTGATGTATCTGAAAGTGTAACATGCGCTAAACAGATCAACATTATAAGTGAAAGCTTAGCTTCTCTCGTAGCTTATTAATCTTAGAGACAAATATTATGTGCAAAAGCTTTGCTTTTCTTGTAGCAACACTATGTATATTAATTTAAACCATTAACTTTTCCTGTTGGTGGAATTCGAATTTTTACTTTCGTAATACGAAAATATGCAGCATACATGTTGCTGCACATCGAAGATCTTTCCAAAACGTGTTTATTCCCCCCGAGTATCGTTTTCTAAAGTGCTGGGAAATTCTAGCCGCTGTATAAAACCATATCCTATCAAAGGATAAGTTTTACAGTTTCGATGGAAAGTATACTGTCACTTAACATGGCAAAAGTATATTTTCACCCGGGAGAAAATGTATTTTTAACTGGGAGATCCAGGAATTTTTTCTCCTTGTCCGCTTATACACCCTGTAATTCCCAACAAATGACATGCTTCTGGAAAGCATAAAGCCCTAGGAATATGCCATAGAAACGAAGCTCCACAGCACCTTGAACTACGGCAAAGATGTTGTGTCATGTAGAGATCTGGTAGGCATTCCCAAGGTGGAATTGAAAGGTGATTGGTCTCAAGACGGAATCGTGGATGTGCAAAATACATTGAAAAGGATAGATGGAGATCTAGTAAACTCTGACTCCTTCATTCTTACCTTGAATAGCACGAAACTACCATAACATATCGAGGTAAGTTTCCTTCGCCGAAGTGTATGGGCCTATTTCCTCAACCAAGTGTGTTGTTTTAAATGCCAGCACATTGGACACACCATCTCAGGATCTAAGGGAGAAACTACTTTTGGTAAATATGGCAAGGCTGCCCATGATGGAGTTGGTTGCTCCTCTCCGTGACTGCAGTTTTTTCTTGAAGAAAGGAAGACCCAGAGATTAAAACATTGAAATGCATTCTATATGATGAGGCCAATAAGATGTATAAGGCCATGCAGCCCTCCCACATTCACTACGTCTTTTGCTTTGGCCCTTAAAAAGCCTATTCTGACAGCCAGTGCTTCTACACAAAAGGAGGTTACTGAAGTCAGCACTGGTACCTGCATTTGTCAGTGCTCTTGTCAAGTGGCAATTGTTTCAGAGCCCATAGCTCTCCCAAGAACATCAGAGAAAGCCACAATTGCAGAGCTCCTGGTATCTCCAAAGGCAGAGTCTGGTTAAAAAAAATTAAAAAAATAAATAAATCCAGCACTCTCTCTCTACTGCTGCTGCAGTGGTTCCCACAAAGCCCTCCGAGGCCAAGAAAGCCAATGGGAGCCTTCCAGCAAGGGTGAAAACAGCTGGTAGACTGTCATACAATTTTAGTGTTCGACATGACAGTTCTGCATCTGTGTCAGCGCGAACGGGATTTAAAGTCAGCCCAGGGCAACCACCTTGCCTCATTGGTGACCCTTCCCCCTTTGCTGTCTCCCCACCCCAGCAGAAAACAGGATGAAAGTGCAATCCTCATGATAAATGGCTCCCTTACTATGGTGGAACATGAATGGGTTCAGGACTCATTTGGAGGAACTGAAACTCCTGGCACAGGCACACCTCATGTGCTTGTGTTTACAGGAAAGATGTTTCAAAGCATCTGACGTCCCTGTGATGCAGGGCTATACCCTCCTCTGGGAAGATGACCTGACTGAAGGAGTAGCCAAGGGAGGGGTTGCTGTGTTTGCCAATAACAAACCCCACTCGTCCTTGGTTATTGACCTACAAGCAGTAGCACTTGCTGTTCATATGAGTCATATCATTACCTGCTCCCTATACTTACCTCAGCAGGATGCCATAGACTCTTGAGGTTCTCTCAAGGCCTGGTTGTACAACTCCCCCATCCTTTTCTCCTACTGGATGATTTCAGTGCCCATAATGCAGTATGTGGCTAGAACTATACTTGCCCAGAGGTCAAGTCTTGGAGAACCTCACAATGTTTCCGGAGCTGTACATCCTCGACATAGGCAGTTCCACTTATTTCTCTACTGCTGCTGGTTCATCCTCAAATCAACCTCTCTTTCTGCTCTCCAGTCTTTGCAGACTGAGCACAGTGGGAAGCATTCCAATGAACAGTTCCCACTGTGGATCCACCTACTGGAAGGAAGATTATTTGAACAGGAGATAGCGAAATGGATGGTCACCAGGGCTAAGTGGATGCTGTTTAGCCAGCTGGTTGTGTTTGGCCACTGCAACAACATTCAGGAATGGGTGGACCCCATTAAGCGAGTGATCCATCATGCCTCTGACACCCTTCCAAAAATAATTGGGTTATATTAGGAGGCAGCCTGTACCTTGGTGACTGATGAGTGCCATTCAGCAATCTGGGATAGGTGTGCTGCTCTTCAGTGGTTTAAATGCTGTCCAACAGCAGACAACCTCACAGCTTTCCAAGTCACAAGAGCCAAGGCTCAATGCTTAATTGAGGAGAGTAAGAAAAGGTCATGCCAGGTGTTCCTGGATTCTATCAACTGTTCCACTTCTCTCCAAAAGAATGGGAAGCCGTCAGGAGAATTTCCCGTAAACACTCATTTACCAATAGCAGCAGTGCTGAAACAGGGGTATCTCCAAACCACACCCAGAGACATCGCTCAGACAATGGCTGAGCATTTTGCAGCAACTACAGCCAATGCCAGCCAGGATCCGGGATTTTATCATGTGCTATTTCATCAGACCATGTTCTGCACCCGTGTATTTCTTGAGGTTTTTAAGTTTTGTGAGGTAGGTTTCTAAGCTTTTTTGTGTGCAGCCTTCTTCAATATTTTATCTTTAACATTGGCATCTCAGTCCACAGCTGCTGCGATGTAAATTTGTACGGTGTAGAAATCATTTTTAAACTACTCTGTGTGGAACTTAAATGGTAGAACATAATAAATGTTGGTACTGTTACTCGTCACATTTTTAAATTTTTGTGGTTTACCCAGAAATTTGTAGGCTCTTTAATAACTCTTTCTCATGCATTATAGGCAGTTAGTTTAAAAATGTACAGCTTAATAATTATAATTCATTTCACTGTTTGCTTTACTTATATTTATTGGGTTGTATTCCTTACAGGTTGCTGATGGTGCCTTACGCTGTTTTGCATCACTAGCTGATAGATTCACACGCCGTGGTGTCGATCCAGCTCCTCTTGCAGAGCATGGACTGTGTAATGAGCTGCTTACAAGACTGTCGAATGCTGTTGGTCCTGTTGTTGCTCCTAGTGCTGCTAGTGGTAAGTCTTGTTTGAAGTTTCTATGGGTAAAGAAATTACTCGAATGTGGATTTATTATTCATGAAAGGGGAAGAGTACCTTGTTGTAGTGTAGAAGAAATTCACTGGATTTAGTTATTGAGCTATTTATTAACAGGGATCAGATTTTTTGAAGTGTATATAATTTAGTTTTCACACATTCAATTGATCAGAATTTAAAGAGCTTTGTAGTACTAAAGAAAGATAAAACCTCATAAATTTAATTATTTTGCAAATATTTCATTTCATTATTTCCAGTAAAATATTGGCTAAATTTAGTAACTGCCTTACGTTATAGCCATCTGATAAAGTAATAAGCGGTATAATTAAAGTCTCATTTTACTGTACGTTTTAAATTCCAGTGGAAAGTATTTCGTACTTCTATGCATAGTAAGCTTAAGACAGCCCAAAGAGTAATATTTCAATTGTGGCCCCTTTTTCAGTAATTTTAATTGCATAATGCCTGTGGTAAGAAGCCCCATTCAGGTCTCCTTATTCGTGGACACCTGTAACGTTTCTGCTCTTATTCTAGAGTCATAATGACTACTTAGTTGCAACTAGCCAGTAAGAATCAGAAGTGGGTGAAAAACGTTTGTTCTTATGTAAAATAAGGCAAAGACAAGCACTTACCTATAGAGATTTAGTGCGTGGCACACTGAAACGTATAATAGACAACAATTACTACTAGCTTTCGAGCTTGTTCTCTCTTTCTGGTAAGAGTACACACATTCTCCCCCCTCTTTCCCCCCTCTCTCCCCCCTCTCCCCCCTCTCCCCCCTCTCTCCCCCCTCTCCCCCTCTCTCCCCCCTCTCCCCCCCCCTCTCTCCCCCCTCTCCCCCCCTCTCTCCCCCCTCTCTCCCCCTCTCTCCCCCCTCTCCCCCCTCCCCCCCTCTCCCTCTCTCCCCCCTCCCCCCCTCTCTCCCCCCTCTCCCCCTTCTCTCCCCCCTTCTCTCCCCCCCTCTCTCCCCCCTCTCCTCTCCCTCTCTCCCCCTCTCTCCCCCCTCTCTCCCCCCTCTCTCTCCCCCCTCTCTCTCCCCCCTCTCTCTCCCCCCTCTCTCTCCCCCCACTCCACCCTCTCCCACCCTCCCACCCCCCCACACACGAGAAAAACCATACATATACCTAAATGTACATGCTTGTGGTAGCAGCAAGCATATATGTTTGGGTGTCTGTATGGTTACATGTTTAAATATGTGGTTCTTACTAGGAAAGAGCAAGAGCATGAAAGCTAGTATTAACTGTTTTCGATTATGTGTTTGTGTGCGCCATGCATCAATCTTCAATAGGTAAGTTGTTGCCTTTCCCTTGTTTTACATATTTTTCAGTCTAGGTATTTCAGTTTTGTTATAAGTGTGTGTTCTTTTTAACCATTAATATTTTGGTGCTTATTTTTCAGAGCTAACAGTTAGGTACCCCATTTTAAACTTTGAGATTTGTTGTGACTTGCTGGCTTCATTTTTTACTAAAACTTTTTGTGGGCTTTCCGTTGTTAGACTTTAACTGTGTGGCACACCCGAAGGATTAAAAATCAATTATCATAAAGCACCAAACATTTTAAAGGCATGGAGAGCAGAACAGTACATCTGTTCCTTATCATGGAACCTTTACATGAATGTGAGCTCGTAGTCAGACTGTACTGAGGCCCATATCCACGTCTTTACATCAGGCGGCAACGGGTCTTGGCATGACAGACCTAAATCAAGTGTACAGTGTGCAAGTCACGTGCGCTCCTTACTACTATTCAACCCCCTATGCAGTGACACTTAAACACTTGCGAGCAATGAGGCACATTGTTATTCACGGACAGGGCCTTTTTTTTTTTTAAATGATTACAATAAATGTTGACCTATTGTACTAAGATTTTAGTACAACGCCTCGTAGGTTCTTTAGATGTTCATAATTATTGTAAATCTTAACTATGTATTAAATAAAAATTACTCATTTTGTAGCTTCTAAATTTTCATTGTACAATATTCTAGGTAAGTTTCAATTTGTGTGCCCTGGGAGGAGGGTGTAGGTGGGTGGGCCATGTTTGGTTCATTGCTTTCCTTGGTTGTATTCTTGGGATTCACATTATTTATACTTTGACAATTTCATTACAAGACTGCATGCAATTGTCACTATAAGTGCAGTGGAGTAGATTAATTTTAATTGTGGAGAAAATTTTATGTTCTCATTATTCCCTCCTCCAAGAAGAGAAATTATTCAGAATAGGTGGACTTCACTCTACAAAAATTTTGCTGACAGTATATCTGAATCTGAGAGTTATAGGGATCCAGGTCATATTTCTGCAATTTTGTCATTAAGACCAGATTCATAACATTTGAACATTGTGCTTTTGTTTAGGTACATCTGGCACAACAGCTACAACTGTTGCCCCCGAGACCAAATCGTCAGCCTCTGTATCAACTATTATAAGCCTTCTTTCTACACTCTGTAGGGGATCTCCAACCATTACACATGTAAGTCTTCCGTATCAATATGTTATCAAATTGTACTCACATGAGTGTTTTTCGTAGAGCATTTTCAATGGGTAGAATACTGAAAAACGAAGTGTTTGCTTTAAGGAAGTTGTTGGTAGTTAATAAAAGGAAGATTGTTGACAGCATTCACACATAATGTATTTGCCTCTGTTTCAGGATCTTCTGAGGTCAGAACTACCAGACGCTATTGAAAAAGCATTGAAAGGTGATGAGAGGTAAGATTAAATATCTTATTTTAAGAGTATATCAGTAGTCCAAGGTAGGAAACATGTAGTTGATATTAAGAATGAAGCCTGGCTAGGTGAACAAGAAGAGTCTGCTTCAAAGCATTGTGTTTCGTGAGTGTTTTTTTTTTCTAAAGACAGAGCGGTGTAATGGTGGTGTAGCAACTACTCTGGAATGTGTAACCAACTGCTGATGCCGTGCCACAGTTTGTCCAAAATGTATGTACGTACCCCCCGGGGGGTAGACAAGTCATAAAATGAAACTAAGAGAGAGCGAAGAAATGAATAGCTACTGTGAAGAAATGAACATAATTTGAGGCTAGATGGGTGGCGAGAACTGATGATATGTTGTAATGTTAGTTCTCACCTGCAGAGTTCTGAGAAACCTGGGACTGAGGGAAGAATCCAGATGGCATGGGTGGTACAACAGGCACAACTGCCATGTTGTAGAGCGTGCTCTGCAACAGGATATTGTGTCTTGCCATTATACACTCTCTAACAATACCACACTTGCAAAGTAGGTAAATCAGATTAATGATGTTGCTCACGCAGCATATGTTCGCTTTATCGGGCAACAACAAAGTTATTGACTGTGGATGGTATCGTCAGAATTGAAATAATGAAGTCGCTGTAAAAAGGTCATTAATTTTGGCACTTACCTAGAATGGATTCCCACGTAGATTTCATCGAACTCGTTATGGCTCATCTTTTTTATTCTAGGGTGATTGCCCTTTGACTATTGAAGACCTAACAATATTTGAAGACCTAACAAATGCGTTTTTTCAGGAAATTCTTAATGATCAAACAATCCCAGATCAGAACAATGGTATGGTAGAAATAATTTTTGACTTGGTGTTCACGATCCAAATTTTTATTAAACTTCTTGTATATTCGCATATACTTCTTCTTAATTGTCACATCATCAAGAAAACAGTTTTGTATCAATCTTCCTATATATAATTTCCACTTTAACCAAACACAAGACTTAACTGTTCTTTTACAAAGCGAAATAACAACTTAACTTCTGGAAAGTGAAACAAAGACTACTCTGTGCGCATTCGCGCCAAAGCGTTTACAAGTAAGTCACAGAAATGAATACACACAAGAACCATATCACTGTAATATATCGATACATCGGAGTACCTATACATTAATAAAACCAAATGTGAATATTGTCACAAAAATATGTCTGTTACTTCGCAGAAAAGTAGTACGATATTACTGGTATCGAGAACTGGGGTTGGAGTACCATAATGGTCATGTAAATAAAGAACCATTACAACCCCATGCCCGTGCCCATGCCCGTTCATCCTAACTGATAATTTGGTGGTAGTCATGCTGATGTAAAAGGCTGAATGGTGTTTACATAACATCTGGTATACAAAATATCATTTCACAGGTGGATCTCCCTTTGATAATATATATTTTGCTAGTTACAGGGCTGGTATAGCTGGCAGTAGGAGGGTGCATTGGGCAAGTCTTAGCAATGGGGACGTTCACAGTAGTAGGAGCCGTAGGGTATGGAGGTGGGTGAAGGAGGAGCTTAGGGTCTGACAATGATATTATGGAGATTGGGAGGGTGACAAAAAGCTATTCTAAGTGCCGTGGGCAAAATGTCTGACAGAATGGACGTCATTCATGAGCCACTGGCTCCGAAAGCTTGCTAAGTTGTGTGTACTCTCATTCCATCACTTGGTGAGTAGATTTTTAATCTATCCAATTAAATTCATTTCAGTGTTTTTGGTTCTATTTTCCTCTGCGCAATTAAATTTTAAGTATGGAATATCTGTGACGCTTCCCCCAACTTCAGCTTCGTTCTTCATTACATTGTTCAGCTTTCACAGTAATTTGCAATTAAAAAAGATTTAAAATATTTAGATTTTTTTCAGATGCTTGTACTTTAACTGGTGGGTCAGCTCAGATATAGGCTGGGTACTCCATGGTGATGAATTTGTCAAATTATATGCAAAAAAATCCTTGTCCATGGATTTACACACTTGGTGTAGACGATGATAATTCAGGCAGGCAAAGAAAAAAATTAATCTTACCTTTGTACTCTCAGCTCTTAAAATTCAGGACAACATAATAAACACATACTTTCTTTACTTTGATTAAAAAATTCCTGGATTGAGACACAGGCCACTAAAGTTGGTGTGTCATTTGAAATTTGTGATGTGCATAATTGCATGATGCATTGAAATGCTCTCTCTCTGGAACAATTCAAGATACTGTGTTGATTTTTTTTAAATTTCAAAATTAATAATCTTTTGATTAAAATGTTATCCTCAGTTTGGAAATAGGTGTCAAAATTCTTTTGCTGTAGCTGGCCAGTTTTTTTTGTTTTTTTTTTTAATTAAGGGGAGGTTCAATATCTTTGTCCCGAAAAAAGGGTGTTCTTTGAGAATTTTTTTCTCGGGATGTGTTATAGATATCAATGTCAAATTTGGTCACAATGGTTATTGATTTTTCTTCTACAAACTGGAATTTTTTCAACTGGAAATGTCGAAGAGCAAAGGCGGAAGTGCCGTCGGAATGAAACAAAATTTCAATGTAGACCTCCACGCGCGGCATGTCACAGGTCAGCCGGCTCATCTGAAATCAAAATTGAGTTGACGTTAGTGAAGTACGTAAGATCCTTTAGGAGTTGTACCTCGCTTAAGTTATTTGGACCATAGGAAACAAAATGGAGGTCGTTTGAAAGAAAATAGGGTTTTTTTCATCGATTTTTCGACTTCGTCGCCCAAGTAAAAATATTTATAGTTGATGGATTGGAATAAAAGTGGTACAACTCCTAGACAATTTAGGTAGCTTCGTCGGAAACAAAGAATTGTGCAAATCGGTTAAGTAGATTTGAAGTCACCATACCACGCGATAAAAAAAAAAGTCATTTCGAGAAAAACGCGTTTGAAGTTTTGACTACAAATAAATGCAACATTATGCAACTTACGTTCAATCTGTTATTCCGGGTCCATAAACTAGTCCTTCCTCTTCCTCATAGAGTGCATTCTGCTCGATCTGGGCCATCCTGCGCATCTCCAGAGCCGCTCATACGGCCGGTGACAAGTAGTTTTCGGCCACTTGAATCCGGTGGTTGTCCGAATGCTTGGCGAAGTGCATCGAATAGAGTCCCAGGGTGACGTCCTTCATTGTCATGGTCTTCAGAATTGCTGCTCACTGCCAGGAAAGTCGCGATCTCCACAGTCTTCCCACCGGAATGCAAATGCTTGGGGGCTAACTTACAAACACACACATTCAAACTTTCATTTTAATTTTGTATGGTTCCTCCCAAGCACCAGTACAATAACTTGTCCTCCGGGGGGGGGGGGGGGGGGGGGGAAGAAAAGAAAAAAGACTGGTGCGTGAAAAAAGACGATTTCAGGCAGGTGGATATTTTTTGTTCAACCGTGTATAAAAAAAAATTCCGTTCTGTATTCAGAAAAACCATTTCACAGGTGGATTTTGAACACTTTTATGCATCCAAAAATGCAATTAAACAAAAATTGATTTTTTGAACCAAAAGATAGTAAACCTCCCCTTAACAGGCAATGTTTTTCCAGTAATGCTATTTTCAGTTTTTATTTTATTATTTTTACTTTTGATCAATATTACATAGTACTACATTCTCTGAAAAGGAGAACTTACACTCTTCAGTTTAACTTGTTTCATAGACAACTGAAAATTGGCAGTTTCCATTATTTTCTTTTACCATATTTGTGCATATTGGTATCGTGAAATCAAAATCTAGTCTTGCTTGATATATCATTTTAATTCTCATATACACATACAGGCTTCAGTCAGATACCAAATTTGTGAACTACTTAAAACTGAAATTAGCTATTCAGTGAACTAAATCTGTGTACAGACTTAGTCAGTATCTTCCTTTGTTGAACCAATGGAAACTGCGGTATCCACAGTATTCAAAACAACATGAATTGGAAGTGAGCACTCTTGGTAGTATTACTGCTTTGCAGTTGTAAGCCTATATATGGTATCTGATCCAAAGTATAAAGTTTGCAATTGTTTCGTTTAACCTCAGCCGTCAGTAGAGCGGTCATACATACAATATATTCCTACTGTTTCTGAGGTCTAGCTTGGACAAATAAAATTTATCCTTCCTTGCTTCTTAAAGTTCGTGCAGTGTAGGTTTGCCACAACTTGGAGTCCAACCATTCATCTTCTGATTTCCTTTCCTACTGCCAAAATTCAACTTCCCTTTACAACTTCATAAATACTGTAAGATCTTAGAAGCTGTACATGGATTGGAAAGATAATTTCGTAGCTGCTTGCTTCAGCACCCATTCTACACCATTGTTAGACCACTACCTGTGACTTCTAGCACTGTATGCCCACTCCGTTGGTACAGAGACGTGAATTCAAACAGTTGGTGTAGTGGCCGGCATGAAAATAGGGCTTCAAAGTCATCCGCCATCTTACAGCCTTTGCCAGTTTTTTTATAGTGATAATTTTAAACAAAACTCTACTTTTAGTTCAGAATGTGATGAAGTACATTCCAAAAGAAAAATCCCACTAGCTGCTAGGAAAAAAATTTAAACTAACATTACAAGAAATTTTGGAGGAAAATAATTTTTTACTTCAACCTATGGTAGTAACAGAATTGCTAATGTAATTGGACTGAAAAAAATAAAATAAAATAAAATAAAATGAACATCCTCAAAGTTTACAGATACATATGCTGTTTCTTTTATTTCGGAAACATAAAAGTATTCAGAGATAAAAAATAAAATAATTTAAGAGGTGTGAAACTGTGCCAAGGACGTAGTGAAAAATGTAGTGCTGATGACTTTTCGTTCTGTAGGACTGCGAAGAAACTTCCCATGAGAAAATCATTAAGAAAACTACAAAATATTTTTGGTAACATTAGACATAATTATTGTATCATATCACGTAGAGAGGCAAATTACTTCCACGACATTCTGTGCGCAGCAGCGCGTGAGTCGCTGTAGGCCATCGCCAAGAGTTTCGTTCGGACGGCTCGCTTTAATAGGACCGAGAATATTCCCTATTTCCCGAAAATATTTTACTGGCTGCTAATACACATCCTTTGTCATTGCATCCATCACTCAAAACGCCAATATACGCTATGCAAAAGTAATTATAGTTATTTTGAAGCCAATATTTTCACTGAAGTCAAGCAAAATACTTGTTCAAAAGGTTTTGTGAAACCCAAGTTTTATCTAAATTTGTTGTAATCCTATTATTCTCAGCACACAATATGTGCTTGGTACACAAAAACCTCGTTCTTACTGCTGCAATGTCCCTGTCTTGTGTTACAAATTTCGCCCATCATTGCAGTTTCTGAATTAAAAACCAAGTTGGCAGAGAAGGCAGTGCATTGAAGTAACTGGCCAGAATAATCAATTTTACTATGGACATTACCTTGTATTTCTCTACCTTCGGATACTATCCTCTGTCATACTAAGGAAATACAATTCTACTTTCTAGCTTTTTGTAAAAGTTGTCAAATATCATAGATTTCTGTGCTCTTCTCGGAGAATCAGAATAGGTGATGGAACTGTTCTGATGTTACTGCACTGTTTATATAGACAGTCGATGCAGAAGCACCACAACATTTTGTCATTTTATGAACTGCATTACCCTTACCACAAAACAGCCAGTAAATCCTTCTTTAAAAAAAAAAAAAAAGAGTTAAATTTCGAATGTACAAGTAAACTGAATGCAGTAAGATTATATGCGAATGTAAAGACATTCAATACAGGTTTTTAGGAAAAACTGTTGTTAATTAATGCAGAATTGACAATCTTATTTTAATTGACAGTTACTGTCAAGTAGACTAATCGCCACCACTTCTGATAAATTTATCAGACATCTACAATAAGGGAAAAACATTCACAGTATATCCTCTATAACTGAAATGAATAGACAGACATTTAAATCAAGTCAGCTTTTTACATAGATGGCACCAACCTAAACAAAATGACCTTATGGTTCCGTGTCTTCAGATTCACTGTCGCTTGTTTCAAGCAGGTGTATCATCACAGATTCCACTATGGTGTGTCTTAAAGCCTGATCCAAGAAAATATCATCTAATTTGGCAAAAAAGCCATTGAATTTGGCAGAAAATGATGTCAAAATTGGCGTAAAAAAGTTGCACCAAAATAAATAACATTGAAATTGGCAAAAAAAAAAAAACAGTGAATTTGCTGCAAAAAAATATCACTAAATTTAGCACAAAAAATAGCACTGAATTTGGTGTAAAAAAAAAGCACCAAATTTGATGCAAAGAAATTCAAATTTGACAATAAAGTAAAACAATTTTTTTCCTGTCCCTAACTATAATCTCTGTTGACTCAAAAGTCAGAATGCTGAGATTTATAGATGATTACAGACAAAAAAAATTGTATGTAATACCACTTCTGTAGACTGCTTGAATGAAAATTTGCAATGGATGCCCTTATGAGTTATTACGTAAAAAGTCTCAAATGTTATTGCTGTAAAGAATAAGATACTTCAAGTTTTGAAGTAAGAAAGTACAGCAGAATAAGCCAGAAATTTATGAAAAATGTATATTATATGAAAGCAGTGGATTTATATTCATGCTGTGGTAACTTAATAGTACAATAATTCCAGAGCCTTAATCTGAAAGAAGTGATGGAGTGTGTGTAGCTCCTCAACAGCGTAGTAGAAATGAGAATGAAGGATATTGATGACGGCAAAAAATATAAAAATGGAAAACACGACCTCCTTTCCAGTGGATTCTGGCATCTATGAAATTCCAAAAATTTGTTGAGTTTGACCATACAATCTGTCGTGATTAAAGTTGTGTGAACACCTTTCTTATAAAATAAAACAGAAATGACACGTTGAAAGTATTCTAAGTTTCAGGAAGTATCACGGAAACACTTTGTTTTGAAATACAAAAAAGTTGTTCAAACTGCAGCATAAGTCGCCGGTTATTAGATAATGAAATCCTATTGGCAGCCGTATTGCTGCATACATAAATCTAAAATCTGAGTGTGACCTCCTCCTAAAATTTGCAAACTAAATGTTGTCGTCACTTTGTACTTCTCATACCACTATTATTTTAATACTTCCATACAAACACTCACATCTGCATTTTCTTTTTCTGTTGCCATTTCACAAGAGTAAATGCAGCACGAGCTCACAAGCAAAGAAGGGGTACATCCATAGCAGACTGCTTCCTCAGTGACACAGAGTGTGGATACGTGTGTGCCCACAGGTACATGCATTTTCTCTGCAGAGCTTTGTGCACACTGTTGTATTCCCATGTGTGTGTGATTGTACAGGAGGAAAGAGACATCACTGTGGGAATACTTAAGAATACATCACATTTTCATAATCCAAACTATAACTTGATCAACATTTTGTAACACGAGATAGTTTCGAAGCACAGTGTTCTGCTCGTGCGTGAAATACTAATCAACTGTTCATATGGTTTCATTACCAGAAACACATAGCTAGATTTGTAATTCACCCATTATTACTGATATTTCTGGTTGGTCTACTTATTTCTGAGACAGAAAAAAAAATTTTAAAAATGCATATTTACCACTTTGGAAAACTGTCTTAAACAGACCAACTGTTATTGGCAGAAAGAACAAAAGCAGTATAAAAAAAAGAGCCTCAGTATTACAGCTATAATACTTAAACAGTATCATTTATTTTGTTTGATACAGATTGAATTTCTGAGGGAAACTTCATTTGGAATTAGATGCTGATAAGCTTTTAATATGTCGCTACAAGGTTGTAAAATGTGCACTCCAAACATGCAGCAAATCTGCCTGAGCTCTTGTTTCTCTGGTGGTGATGGCTTGTTGACATCAACCTAGTCGCTGTGACTGATGCTTTAAGTGTCACTGTCACTGTTGCTATTTACTGGAATAATCTTCTCCTTTACTGAATTTTCCAAAACAGCTTCAGTCTGCTATGCTCTTTCCATGATACTTTGTCCGTGTTTTTGATTGCTTACTTAGTCTTCAGGGGTAACATTCTGACAGCTTTTTTGTGAGTGCTTCAGCTGCAGAGAGCCTTTTCGTTGTTGTCTGTCTAGGCCTCCTTGACAACATGACCAGAACTGAGCACTAATCACCAGTGTTGAGTGCTCTATACATACCACTACCGCAAGAGCTGACCCATGTTTCATCGGGCCTCACAACTTCATTCATACTCGTACTATGGATCTGCCTTAAAAATCGGAATTGCCATGCAGTTATGTCCTCCCTCTCCATCAACAGCTTACAGCCACAGGGATGTGCATAGTGAAAGCCTTGGTTGTGTTTAACTGTAAATAATGACGTGTTAGCAGTTGAAAAAGTTGTTGTTCCTTAACTGAGACCAATAATTGGTGGTATCAGATGTTCTTTTCTGCTGTAATAATCATAAACATGATGATGAATTGCATCCTCTGCAGAAAAATTTGTATTGAAACTTAGTGGCAGATTAAAAGTGTGTGCTGCACCATGACTTGAATTTGGGGCCATTGTCTTTTATGGGCAAGTGCTTTACCCACATCAGAGAACTTGCCTGCAAAAGCAAAGACCCAGAGTTCAAGTCACAGTTCGGCACACAGTTTTAATCAGCCAAGAAGTTTGTTATCAGTGCTTCTGTGGAGCGAAAATCTCATTCTGAAGTCTATATGCGTAAGCCTCGTATCCATACAATGTTTATCTAGGGTTTTAAGCTTCATTGTTCCTCCAGCTTCCTTTTTTCTCAGACATTTCCTTGTCAGTCTTGGTAAGTGTTTTTTTTCCCCAAAGCTGCAGCATTTTCCTTTATTACTTTGTTAATGGAAAGGGGTAGGCTATCATTAAGTTTTTCAGTCCCAGCATAGGCATGTAATGCACGTAACCATTTTTCTTTACTGACCTGTTACGGTAATCCCCTTGCCAGGAGAATGTTGTCGATCTTTACTGCTCATAACTTTTGACACACCTCCTGCTGGTATTGTTCAGCATTACACAGAAAATAACAGTAAGAACAAATAAAATACCAGCTCCTACAAATGTAAAAACTAAAACAAAGTCACAGGGTGCAACGATCAAGCAGGGCAACTGGCTGCCTGTAGCAGAAGTGCAGTGCAGGCTGGAAGGATTGTGATAGGGTGAAAGTTGGGCAACTTCGGGTGCTTGCTGTGGCTAGGGTCTCATGGTATTGGCACAGTGGGGTCCGTGCCACCCATGTGAATCTCCTCCCTACTATATCCATCATAGCTGTTGATCCTAAAATAATTTTGAACTGGCTGTAGAAAGCAACTGACGTAAGCTTCTTAGAATCACTTAAGCATTTTTTAGACATGATACATTATACATAGCACTGCCATTTCCTGGTAATATGTAAAAGCTTGGGTACATATTGTTGAATTTTATTACTTAATTGATGCTATTGTGTGAAAGTTGTCATAAATACATTTGAGATTCCACAGTCTCGGCTTTGTGACACAGAACTAAGTACTTCTTAACGTGTACAGGTGTTCCTTGGACTCAATGCGCCTTGTGGATCTGTTGCTGGTGCTGCTTTTTGAGGGTCGTAAGGCTCTTGCACGCTCTGGTGCAGGTGGCAGCCAACTCCTACCGCGGCTTCGTCGTATGGACAGTGCCGGAGAGAAGACACACAGACAACTGATAGATTGTATTCGCTCCAAGGACACTGATGCCCTTATTGAGGCCATTGATAGTGGAGGTATTACAAAAATAATCACTTCTTTCTTATTATTTTATAAATTACTGGATTGATTTAAAATTTTTGTAGCAAATAAGTTGTTATTGTTTTTTCTTTTGGCCTAAAGTACTGCAACAGTAGTAAGCATCAGATATGGCCACTGAACCTACCTTTGGGAGCCACATTAAACTGCATGGCCGAACAGTATATTTAAGTGTAGGTTTTTTTTTAACAATAATATTATGAGAAAAACTGTTGGTGAATCCTGTGGATGCCTTGGGCAGATGAAGGGAATATTTTGAAGAGTTGCTCAATGTAGGTGAAAATGCGATCAGTAATGTTTCAGATTTCGAGGTAGAATGGGATAGGAATGATGATGGAAATAGGATCACATTTGAGGAAGTGGAAAAAATGGTCAGTAGATTGCAGTGCAATAAAGCGGCTGGGGTGGATGAAATTAAGTCGGAACTCATCAAATACAGTGGAATGTCAGGTCTTAAATGGCTACACAGGATAATTGAAATGGCCTGAGAGTCGGGACAGGTTCCATCAGACTGGACAAAAGCAGTAATCACACCAATCTTTAAACATGGAAACAGAAAAGATTGTAACAACTACAGAGGTATCTCTTTAATCAGCGTTGTGGGTAAAATCTTCTCAGGTATTGTTAAAAGGAAAGTGCGAGTATTAGTTGAGGACCAATTGGATGAAAATCAGTGTGGGTTTAGGCCTCTTAGAGGTTGTCAGGACCAGATCTTTAGCTTACGGCAAATAATGGAAAAGTGTTACGAGTGGAACAGGGAATTGTATCTATGCTTTATAGATCTAGAAAAGGCATATGACCAGGTTCCTAGGAGGAAGTTATTGTCTGTTCTAAAAGATTATGGAATAGGAGGCAAACTTTTGCAAGCAATTAAAGGTCTTTACATGGATAGTCAGGCAGCAGTTCGAGTTGACGGTAAATTGAGTTCATGGTTCAGAGTAGTTTCAGGGGTAAGACAAGGCTGCAACCTGTCTCCACTGTTGTTCATATTATTTATGGATCATATGTTGAAAACAATAGACTGGCTGGGTGAGATTAAGATATGTGAACACAAAATAAGCAGTCTCGCATATGCGGTGACTTAGTTGTGATGGCAGATTCGATTGAAAGTTTGCAAAGTAATATTTCAGAGCTAGATCAGAAATGTAAGGACTATGGTATGAAGATTAGCATCTCCAAAACGAAAGTAATGTCAGTGGGAAAGAAATATAAACGGATTGAGTGCCAAATAGGAGGAACAAAGTTAGAACAGGTGGACGGTTTCAAGTACTTAGGATGCATATTCTCACAGGATGGCAACATAGTGAAAGAACTGAAAGCGAGGTGTAGCAAAGCTAATGCAGTTAGCACTCAGCTACGATCTACTCTCTTCTGCAAGAAGGAAGTCAGTACCAAGACTAAGTTATCTGTGTACCGTTCAATCTTTCGACCAACTTTGTTGTATGGGAGCGAAAGCTGGGTGGATTCAGGTTACCTTATCAACAAGGTTGAGGTTACGGATATGAAAGTAGCTAGGATGATTGCAGGTACTAGTAGATGGGAACAATGGCAGGAGGGTGCCCACAATGAGGAAATCAAAGAAAAACTGGGAATTAACTCTATAGATGTAGCAGTCAGGGCGAACAGGCTTAGATGGTGGGGTCATGTTACGCGCATGGGAGAAGCAAGGTTACCCAAGAGACTCATGGCTTCAGCAGTAGATGGTAGGAGGAGTCGGGGCAGACCGAGGAGAAGGTACCTGGATTCGGTTAAGAATGATTTTGAAGTAATAGGTTTAACATCAGAAGAGGCACCAATGTTAGCACTGAATAGGGGATCATGCAGGAACTGTATAAGGGGGGCTATGCTCCAGACTGAACGCTGAAAGGCATAATCAGTCTTAAATGATGATGATGATGATGATGATGATGATGATGATGATGATGATGAGAAAAGAGATTGCTACTCACCATATGGAGGAGTTGTTGAGTCACAGACACAAACAAAAGACTGCCATTCATGCTGATCTTTCAGTCAAAAGCTCCCTTAAAGAACACATCCCTTAAAGAAAAACACACACACAACACGCGCACGCATGGCCACTCTCTCTGGGCACTGAGGCCGGACCAGAGACAGTGGTCTTTTTTTCCCCGTCTGCGACTCAGCATCTGCTCTGTATGGTGAATAGCAATCTTTACTGTTCATAATATTGCCATCTTGGATTTTCCATCATTTGATTAGTTTTTTTTTTTCTTTTTGCAGTTATTAGAAATCCTGAACTAAAGTAAATAATTAAGCACATTGTTGTTATAATTTCATTTTCAAGTACATGTTTTGGTAATCTATAAACATTTGAGTGTATGAGAGTGTACTTTGAGTCATTGTCTTATAGTACACCGACTTTTTACAGAAATTAACTATGTGAACATTGGAGAAAAATTGCACTTTATAAGAGGTTAATTTCTCATGAAATGCTGAGAACTTTTCAGGGTGTAGTTCATTGCAGGTAGACTTCTTCAGGAAGCAGGTAAACATGTCAGAATGTAAGGAACGAAGAACATACATTTGTCTAACGTATGTTTGTCCACATGTTAAATGATTTGTAAGATTTTTTAAATGAAGTAATTGGCAGAATTTTAAATCAGGGTTATTGACAGTTAATTATCTTTTTTTTTTTTTTTTTTGTCTCAAATGACATCTCATTTCAAACACTACTAACATTCTGACATGTTTACCTGCTTCCTGAAGAAGTCTACCTGCAATGAACTACACCCTGAAAAGTTCTCAGCATTTCGTGAGAACTTAACCTCTTATAAAGTGCAATTTTTCTCCAATGTTCACATAGTTAATTTCTGTAAAAAGTCGGTGTACTATAAGACAATGACTCAAAGTACACTCTCATACACTCAAATGTTTATAGAATTACCAAAACATGTACTTGAAAACGAAATTATAACAACAATGTGCTTAATTATTTACTTTAGTTCAGGATTTCTAAAAAAAAAAAACCTAATCAAATGATGGAAAATCCAAGATGGCAATATTATGAACAGTAAAGATTGCTATTCACCATACAGAGCAGATGCTGAGTCACAGACGGGGAAAAAAGACCACTGTCTCTGGTCCGGCCTCAGTGCCCAGAGAGAGTGGCCATGCGTGCGCGTGTTGTGTGTGTGTGTGTGTGTGTGTGTGTGTGTGTTTTTTTTTTTTTTTTTTTTTCTTTAAGGGATGTGTTCTTTAAGGGAGCTTTTGACTGAAAGATCAGCATGAATGGCAGTCTTTTGTTTGTGTCTGTGACTCAACAACTCCTCCATGTGGTGAGTAGCAATCTCTTTTCTCATAATATTATTGTTAAAAAAAAAACCTACATTTAAATATACTGTTCGGCCCTGCATTTTAATGCGGCTCCCAAAGGTAGGTTCAGTGGCCACATCTGATGCTTACTACTGTTAGAAAGTTGCAGTACTTTTTACAAGGTGACATGGGTACAATGAGTTGCAGTTAAATTGAGGAAAAGGTCATCTACAAGTTGAAAGGACTCAGTGCAGATGCCGATTACCCATCATGTCCCAGAACAGGATATTGGGCCCGCATCTCGTGGTCGTGCGGTAGCGTTCTCGCTTCCCGCGCCCGGGTTCCCGGGTTCGATTCCTGGCGGGGTCAGGGATTTTCTCTGCCTCGTGATGGCTGGGTGTTGTGTGCTGTCCTTAGGTTAGTTAGGTTTAAGTAGTTCTAAGTTCTAGGGGACTTATGACCACAGCAGTTGAGTCCCATAGTGCTCAGAGCCATTTGAACCAACAGGATATTGGCATAAAATTCGTGCAAATTTAGAAATATATTCAAGCAAACAATAACGTGTGTGTGTGTGTGTGTGTGTATGTGTGTGTGTGTGTGTGTCATTTTGTTTTGTTTTATAATATGCAGTGACTACACAAAATTTCAAATAGTTTATAGCTGTGTAGAATGAAGACTGTCAGCTGCAGAGGGGCTTGAAATAGCGTGCTTTTACAAAATATATCTGTGTTCAAAGGTTGAATATATGTAATTAATGATACAATACATTGCATTAAAGTATTTCTGCAAAGCATATCAGGAGCAAAAGTTATTTGTGCACTGACACATTTTGGGTAGCACATTCACAATTTGCACTGGACTTGCAAGAATTCACTCTCTTTAATTGAAGACGGATCACCTTCTTGGTGAACATAGACCAGCAACACTGTTTACTAAATACCCAAGAAATGCAAATGGTGAATTCAGGATGTTGCCAGTCACTTAAAACGATTGTTATGGTTCCCTGGGTAGTACTGTAAAGTACAAAATTAACTCCTAAATGAAAATATTTTTGTCTGCAGGTATTGAAGTGAACTTCATGGATGATGTTGGACAGACTTTACTGAATTGGGCATCTGCTTTTGGCACACAGGAGATGGTAGAGTTCCTGTGTGAGAGAGGAGCTGATGTCAATAAAGGTATGCACATAGGTTTCTGTTCATATGCACCACATCTAAATAAATGTAAACTTTAAAAAAACATTAATGAATTGGGATTTTGTCCTATTACACCAGCATGTAAGGTGTCTGAAAAACTTTGGTTCTACTGAAATATCCCAAATTCGTGTCCATTGTAATTGCTGGGCTGCACAAAATTGTGCACACACAATATCTATGCAAGACCTGATTTCTTTTTGTACAGAATGTTTTTGGAATACTTATCCAGGTGAAAACCTACATACATCAAAACTGGGGAGGAAAAATCAACTTTTGGGTTTTATTTCATCACACACTTCATCTTGGAAAGTCACAAATGAGTATTTTAATTTAATAATGTGTAAGGAGTTAGGAATATTAGTAACTTCTATGAACAGCATAATGAACACATTATTATAGCCAAGAGAGAGACAAAACCAATACCCCCAGCAGAAGTATATAGACATACTTGCTGTGCAGATAATGAAAAGTTTGAAAGAATGTACGATCAGACAAAAGTAATAGGGAATTTATATTTTTAATGGAGATGAAAATTCATGGAGGAGTATCAGAATTCAGCAGCAGCAAAATAAAGAGAAAGGAGAATAGGAGAACATGGGTAAGGGGAAAAGAATGAAAAGGGAAGTCATCTCCTATAATTTTTATTGGAGCATAATCTAAGCATTGCAAACATGGTTTAAGAATTATGAAAGGAGATGTATATGTGGAAAGGACCAGGAGACACCAGAAGATTTTGGATGGGTTATATAATGGTAAGAAAAAATTTTGAACTGAAATATATTTGCAGCGGAATATGTGGACTCTGACAATGACTTATTGATTAAACACTGCAAGTTACAACTGAAGTACAGTTAGTTATAAAATTAAGGATATGGGATCAATTAATTGAAAGAACAAGTGGTTGCTGAGAATTTCAAATGGAGGGTGGTGGGAGAGAGAGAGAGAGAGAGAGAGAGAGAGAGAGAGAGAGAGAGAGAGAATACGTTAACACGAAAACTAAATTTAAATGTTAGGAAATCTTTTCTGACAGTATTTGTGTGGAGTATAGCTTTGTACATAACTGAAATATGGACAACAAACAGAACATTGAAGAAAACATTGGAAGCTTCTGCAATGTGGTGCTGCAGGAGAATGATAAAAATTAACTAATGAAGATGCACTAAGCGAGATCAGAGAGAAAAGGAATTAATGACACAGCTTGACTTAAAGAAGGGATCAGGTGATTGGATACATCCCAAGCAATCAAAAAATTGTAATGAGATTAGGGAGGAAAGTATGAGAAATAAAAATTGTCGATGGAGGTGAATGTTGGACTGCATAAGCAGTTTCAAATGGATGTAGGTTGCAGTAGTTAGGTGGACACAAATAGGCTTCCACAGGATAGATTAGGGTGAACAGCTACATAAAATCAACCTTTAGGCTTGACATGTGAAGTACACCTTTTATAACTTCCTGAGATTTAATTCATTTATTTTCTTTACTTCGTAATGGTAGTTTCACGTTTCAAAGTTAACAACAATCAGAGAATAAGCATCAGCTCTCAGAATAGATGCTTCGTGAATAAGGTTAATTGTTGTGAGTGAGTGTCACACTTATTTCTGTTGCAAATCGTATAATTTAATTACAAATATTGAAACGCAACACATTGCTTATGTCAGATTCACGGCATTGAACCTTTCTTATAGTCATAATGTTCTCGACATTTGATATATTTTTAATGTTAATTAACCTGCAAAATAACACATGGTACCATCTAAACCATTCTAGTTCAGATGTATAAAAATAACAACTAGTTTTACACTGTCTCGGCTCTTTTTACATGTTTATTGTAACCCATTCCGTCTGACACCCATTACCGTTTGACGCGTTAAGGTCAACATTAACATGTGCCGCCGCCCCCCTCCCCCCCACAAGGGGGATGGGGTTCTGCATCATTATTCCATTAAATAAAAGTGTTACATGGATCACTATTACTATCAGATTTCTACCTTTGCTTCTACCAGTTTCTCTCTTCACTTTTTGAGGCAGTACACATTCAATAAGATTTAATTTCCTTTGGCCCTCTAATAGTCTATTACTTGCCCATTACTCATTCTTCTAGTGATCCATAAATTATATTAGTTTTTCATAAAAATATAAAATGTTAAATTGGCTTGCAATCAAACCCCCATTGTGTTTACAGGTCAACGCTCATCTTCCCTACATTATGCTGCCTGTTTCGGACGACCAGCTATTGCTAAAGTACTTCTGCGCCATGGTGCAAATCCTGATTTGCGTGATGAAGATGGGAAGACTCCTCTGGACAAGGCCCGTGAAAGGTCTGATGAAGGCCATCGTGAGGCAAGTTGTATTAAAAACTTGTTACTAGTTTATATTTTCCTTTTTGAAGATAAACAGTGTTCTCGAACATAAATAGGCCCACCTCTTTATGAGCTATCTAGAGGGAATCACCCTAGCTGTCAGATATCGATCCTGAGGCGCTTGTCTGCTTCATGTTCCCTGGTATCCTCACAGTTTGAACCCAGGGCCAAGGCATGTTTTGCTTATTCCTCGGTAGCCTTAGTACTTTCTTTCTTATCCACTTCATGTGGTCCTATTCAGCCCAGCTTGCTACCTTCTTGTACACTGACCTCCACTTCTTCATTGGATCTATAAAACCCTGTTTCGGTGTCCAGCGCGTCAACCAGTTTTCCCTTTTTGTAGACCCTACAAAGGCTCACTGCTCTTTCATAAGTACGCATGTGGTGAGCACAAGGTCTCGAGCTATTGCAGCATTTACTTGCTTTCTTGTGCTGCAGTCTCCCATCTTTTCTTTTTTCCTCGCAGTGGCAGCCCTTTGATGTTGATTTGTCTATTTTAGATGATTCTGCTTTCTTTTGTTGATTTCTTATTTCAGTTGAAATAATTTTTGTCTGCTCCTGGGTTTGACTTCAATTTTCAGTATCCCCCCTCCTGTAGTTTGGATCGACTGGGGAACAATGCCTGAAAAACAGCGTACAGTTTTAATGACCCTTTGTGCACAGTAATGCATTGACTTGTATATGAACTTAAGCCAATGTGGTAGCCAAACCAACGTTGTGGGATCATTAGGTACCCTTTTGGTAGAGCCCTTAACAGGATGGGCATCATGCTTCTGATCCATGAGCTAGTAGTTACCCATGCATGCCACAGTGAATGCCCATCTTCCTGAGGCATCAGGACTCCCAGCAATGGCCATCATGCCAAATGACCTTTTGTGTGGCCGGGTAGCACCCTCAATTGGATTTGATCTCATTAGGGTGGATGTTTTTCACATTAAATGTATCAAATTGAATCAATGCAATGGCCATTCTGATTTGGTTCTCTCAGCAGATAGGTCTGGATATTTCAGTGCTACTGTTTTCCCTACCCTGACTCCCAGGTGGAGGAGGGACAAGCCAGATTGGAAGTAAAACAGCTTACTCACTACTTGATGTATAGTATTATAGGAGGAGATACTTTTATGGCAACAAAACCATTATTTTCTATGGAACACATAGAAGAGAAATTTGGTGAATTTCACTGATTGGGAAAAATGTGTACTGATCACCATCCTCCATATTCACAGTTTTGCTTAGTATTTAGAAAGGAAAAGAAAATACAAGAACATAATTCACTTGACTGCCTGTCACATACCAAGGCAAGAAAAAATATGAACACCTGCATCCTGTCTTACATGATGACCGACTATGCAAAAATCGTGCTGTCGCTCTGTGCTTGTTTTTTTTTCCAAACCAGAGCTACCACTGGTCTCTACTCTCGTGGTTGCTACGACAATATCTTCAGGAACAACTTCCCACACCTGACAAGAGTAACATCTTCCTTGTCCAGCATCTACTGATGACAGGGCACACTTTCGGGATCACTCTCCCCAGAAACCTACAGGTCAGAGGCCCAGCACCGGCCATCTGCTGAAGGAGCCACAGCCTATTCGTCTCAAGGCAGCCTTCTCTTCGTCTGTCACCACACACACCACGGATAGACCCTTGCAATATCTTGGCCACCAAAAGCTGCAGAGGAGGAGGAGGAGGAATAATATCATCATCGTCATCATCATCATTTAAGATTGATTATGCCTGTCAGTGTTCAGTCTGGAGCATAGTCCCCTTTATAAAATTATAAAGTTATAAAATTCCTCCCCTATTCAGTGCTAACATTGGTGCCTCTTCTGATTACTTGAAAATCATTCTTAACCGAATCCAGGTACCTTCTCCTTGGTCTACCCCGACTCCTCCTACCATCTACTGCTGAATCCATGAGTCTTTTGGGTAACCTTGCTTCTCCCATGCGTGTAACATGACCCCCACCATCTAAGCCTGTTCGCCCTGACTGCTACATCTATAGAATTCATTCCCAGTTTTTCTTTGATTTCCTCATTGTGTACACCCTCCCGCCATTGTTCCCATCTACTAGTACCTGCAATCATCCTAGCTACTTTCATATCCGTAACCTCAACCTTATTGATAAGGTAACCTGAATCCACCCAGCTTTCGCTCCCATACAACAAAGTTGGTCGAAAGATTGAACGGTACACAGATAACTTAGTCTTGGTACTGACTTCCTTCTTGCAGAAGAGAGTAGATCGTAGCTGAGTGCTAACTGCATTAGCTTTGCTACACCTCGCTTTCAGTTCTTTCACTATGTTGCCATCCTGTGAGAATATGCATCCTAAGTACTTGAAACTGTCCACCTGTTCTAACTTTGTTCCTCTTATTTGGCACTCAATCCATTTATATCTCTTTCCCACTGACATTACTTTCGTTTTGGAGATACTAATCTTCATACCATAGTCCTTACATTTCTGATCTAGCTCTGAAATATTACTTTGCAAACTTTCAATCGAATCTGCCATCACAACTAAGCCATCTGCATATCCGAGACTGCTTATTTTGTGTTCGCACATCTTAATCTCACCCAGCCAGTCTATTGTTTTCAATATATGATCCATAAATAATATGAACAACAGTGGAGACAGGTTGCAGCCTTGTCTTACCCCTGAAACTACTCTGAACCATGAACTCAATTTACCGTCAACTCGAACTGCTGCCTGACTATCTATGTAAAGACCTTTAATTGCTTGCAAAAGTTTGCCTCCTATTCCATAATCTTTTAGAACAGACAATAACTTCCTCCTAGGAACCCAGTCATATGCCTTTTCTAGATCTATAAAGCATAGATACAATTCCCTGTTCCACTCGTAACACTTTTCCATTATTTGCCGTAAGCTAAAGATCTGATCCTGACAACCTCTAAGAGGCCTAAACCCGCACTGATTTTCATCCAATTTGTCCTCAACTAATACTCGCACTTTCCTTTCAGCAATAACTGAGAAGATTTTACCCACAACGCTGATTAAAGAGATACCTCTGTAGTTGTTACACTCTTTTTCTGTTTCCATGTTTAAAGATTGATGTGATTACTGCCTTGACTGTGTCATTCCACCAAGCTGTTTGCTTCATCCTACCTTTACACACTACTGTTCCAAGACATTCTTTAGCCACTTCTAGTACTGTGTCCCTGTACCTTGTCCATGCCTTTTCCAATGACTGTAATTGACTACATTCAACTAACTGGTACCTTTCTGAGATCACCGTTATGTACTTGTGCCTGATTTCCTTATCCTGAAGTTTCTCCACTCTTATCCTCCTACGTATGAACCTGACCTCCTTTACTTTCGGCCTCACAATACCAATTTCACTGCAGATTAAATAGTGATCAGCGTCCTCAAAGAATCCCCTGAATACACGTGTGTCCCTCACAGCCTTCCTGAACTCCTGATCTGTTATTATATAGTCAATGACAGATCTGGTTCCCCTGCCTTCCCAAGTATACCGGTGAATGTTCTTATGTTTAAAAAAGGAGTTTGTGATTACTAAGCCCATACTGGTACAGAAATCAAAGAGTTGTTTCCCGTTCCTGTTGGCCTCCATATCATCTCCAAATTTACCCTTAACCTTTTCATACCCTTCTGTTAGATTTCCAATCCTGGCATTAAAATCACACATGAGCAGAACATTTTCCTTCTACTTTACTCTTAACAACTACATCACTGAGTGCGTCATAAAAACTATCCATCTTATCTTGATCTGTCCCTTCACAATGCGAATATACTGACACAATCCTAATTTTCTTTCTAGACACTGTCAAATCTATGCACATCAGTCGTTTGTTTACATACCTTATTGCAAGTACGCTGGGTTCCATTTCTTTCCCGATGTAAAGCCCTACACCCCATTGTGCTATTCCTGCTTTGACTCCTGACAGGTAGACCTTGTATTCTCCCACTTCTCTTCTTTCTCACACCTTACCCGAATGTCACTAACAGCTAAAATGTCCAACCCCATCTTACTTGCAGCCTCTGCCAGCTCTACCTTCTTCCCAGAGTAGCCCCCATTGATATTAATAGCTCCCCATCTCGTTACCATTCGTTTGCCACGTCGTATCTTAGGAGTCCCTGGTTTGTCAATTAGAGGTGGGACTCCGTCACCTCCATAGGTCCGAGGCATTTTGCTCTGATTGTTGCCAGCATCATATTTAAAGTACCAGGGAAGCAGGTTGCTAGCCTTTCTTGCACCGGGTCCCACTGAGTTTTACTCCTAACAGTTGAGGGACTAACCGGTGGATTTGGTAGTCTTTGCTGTCTGAGCACAAAGGTGACCACGACTCAGAATATGTCTGAGATGCCCAGCCTTATTCCAAAGTAACTAATATCCCGACTGTCAGGACCACTTACTTGGCCACTCATACGTTGCCCATGGTTCATGAACTTGGACATAACAGGAATCCACACCATGAACCACGGAATAATAATAATAATAATATCGCTACTCTATTGACCTTGGAGGTGCCAGATCCTCCCACGTAGTAATAATCTGAACCAATGTTCATTTATGTGGTTCCATCTCCACCAGTGGCTGGCAGTGATCCTGGCCCCTTCACACCTAACAAGGGCACCCTCAACATGATGATCCAGTGGAACTGTAATGGATGCTGCTTTCACCTACTGGAACTGCGACTAATTTCCTCTTAGTTCTACAGTCCGTATCACCCTCCAAGAAACTAACTGATGACCATTCCTCAATGCCTTGGGGTTACCATTCATTTTATGTGAATCGAACTGTTCCCAGTGTTCCTAGAGGAGTCTGTATGTTTGTTCGTACAGTTATCATTAGTGGGTGGAGTGGGTGGATTCCTGTCCATACCATGTTGAAAACAGTAGTGGTGTGAGTGCAGACTATCCCAGAAATCACCATTTATAACATTTATTTACCTTCAAGCAGGACTGTTAGTCCCCTTGTAATGACTCCTTTGTCCGCCTCCTCTCCCCTCCCCTCCTCTCCCCTCCCCTCCCCTCCTCTCCGCCTCCTCTCGTCTCCTTCTCCTGTTTGAGGATTTCATTGTGAAGCACACCCTGTGGAAAATAACACATTGTCTGCTAGGACCCTTCTCACTGACCAGCTTCTTTCAGATCTCAGTTCGTGTTTTCTCAGTGATTGTACTACTACCTACTCCAGTGCCAGTTGTGCCACCTTTTTGTCTGTTGATCTGATATATAATACCACCACTTCTTTATCGTGACCTGATGGACCAATTACCAGATGAGCTCTTTAAAGATCCAACTGACAGTTATATACCTCTGCTGTTACATTCACCCGTGCTACCGGAACTGCTATTCTTCTTTCATGCTCCACTGTTGGCCAGTCCCATGGTGGACCAAAGACATTGTAATATCTATTCAGGATCATTGTAGCGCCCTACACTGTTTCGAGCTGCATCCTTAACAGGCCTCAGTTTTAAGAAACTCCACACTAAGGCTGACTGTCTTATGAAGTGCAGTAAGAAGGATGGTGTTGGTACTACATCTCTACCTTGGAAACATATGCTTCTCCCTCCCAGTTGTGGAACAAACTTTATAGTCTTTTGGGCTGTCAAAGATCAGCAACTGTTCCGGGATTCATCCTTCAGGATGGTCTATGTATTGACGCATTGGTTCTTGCTGAACACTTGGGACCCACTTTGCGAAATGTCTGTATCCTCTTCTTACTCAGCTACTTTTCTAATGTATAAAGGACAATTTTCACTTTCCTCCCTCTTCTGCCCCACAACCTCACCAAGCCAAATTGTAAAATGGAACTTTCACTGAATGGAAACTGCTTCCGGCTCTTGCCTCATTTTCCAATAACAGTCTGTGGCTCTGAGTCAATTGATAAACAGATCATCCAACATTTGAATGCTTCTCAAAGGCTACATGTCATTATAGTCTGATTTAAAGTAGTTGTCACTTGAAGTTTGCGCTGCGAAGTTGCGGTGTTGTCACGTCAAGCATTGGCTGGAGGTAGCCGTCTCAGCGCATTGCTACCCCCGGCGATAGAAAATCGTTTAAAGCCTGTATCTTCTACAAAACGCAAGTAAAAAATTTCAAACCCACATATGATGTATATATCTACAATGTCTCTCAAACTGTCAAATATCTATTCTTAATTTTAATTAAGACAAGAGTTATGTTAATTTGTTTGAAACCATTTAAATTCTCGATTTCGCAAACAGCTTCTAACTTATCACATCATTACTGAAAAACTATTGACGTCACAGCAAAATATTTTTTTCCATTCATTACCAAAATAATGCACTCGGCAAAGAATCTTCAAAAGTTTTTGTAGAGCATTACGTTTCCCATATATAAATTTCGGAAGACAGCGTTTTTAAGCAACCCTATCAGTACTGAACTCGAAACAAGTATGACGTTTAAAATCTCTATCTCCTATAAATATTATGTAAATATTTTGAAATTTACGTACAGTATCGGTCTCAGTGGTATCTATAAGCATATCAAATATCTTCTCTTAATTTTAATTAGGGCCGTTGTTACATTAGCTATTGAAGTGTGAGAAATTTTTGCGTCCGGAAAAGTTTTCTTCTTTAGATTGCAAATCTCGAAAACTATTACACACATTGAATAACATCTTGGTGTGTATACAAAATGAAATAGAATTAAAATTCAATCTAACTTACTGTAAGGAGATGACGAGAGCTGGCCAAACAGTATTTCATATTCTCACAACAAGAATAAGAATTAATGGAAATAAATTCACAAACCCAATATTTGATGGCAGCAAGTACACTACACACTAATCAGACAATGGGAAAACACTGCTTAATTCAGAGTCAGTGGAACTATCCGTGTCACTGCTCGTATTGACAGCTATAATCAAGTCTTCGACACTTTGTTGTAAGATACCTTCATTGTCCCATGCGTCCTGTATCACTCCTTTCACGTGATGCACTACCTTCTGCCAGTCTTCCGATGTCACAATTTCAACGGCCTCTTTCAAAAGGCGTTCCACTTCAGTTAATGTGAATTTCTTATTTTCTGCAGCAATACGCCGTTTAACCTGAGCCCAAATCAGCTCTATTGCGTTGAAATGGCAATGGCAAGGAGGCAATCTGAGCACTTTATGCCCGTATTTTTTTTTGCTACTTCATCCACAATGTAAGTCGGGTTCTTTGGCTTGTGTTGGGATACAAGTTCTAATAATTCTGCCCTTGTCAAATTACTGTCGAACTGTACCTTATGTTTCTGTAACCAGCTAACAATGTCGTTTTTCTTCGTTGCATTTGTGGGTGATTTATCTTGTATTACTGAGTGATAAGGAGCGGTATCCATAACAATGATAAAGGTTTTTTGTTATGTTCTGGAGCACACAGTCTTCAAACCATTTCACAAAAGTATTGTGGTTCATCTCTTCGTGGTAGTCGGAGGTCTTATTTGAACTGAATAGCAGCAGACAATTTGGAATGAAACCTTTTGAATTTCCGGCATGTGCTACAATTATCCTTTTTCCCTTGCCGATCGGAGCTGCCATACTACCTCTGATGGTACTGTCTGCCCAGCCTGTTTTTAAACTGTGTGCTGCATTCACCCATGTTTCATCAAGCCAAACGATATCACCAAAATTTGTCCCCACTAATTCTCTAAGAAAGCGGCATTGCCAGGCTGCAATATCTTTTCGTTTTATTAATAACTTTCTGCCAGAGATGGATTTATATCGGAATCCTAACATTTTCACGACTCGTAACAAATACGATTTACTACCCTGAAACAGATCAGCCGCTGTAAGGGTAGCATGTAGTTTTTTGAGTGTTGGATACTCCTTCCTCGAATAAAATGCGTTTATTTGATGACGAATGGCATCTTTCTGAAAAGAGTCAAGTTTTGTGACCCTCTTCTCTAGTCGCCTCTTTTTCCCAGGTGTCTCCAATTTAGATGATTCACTTGAGCCTTCGTTCGTGAATATCTCCTTGCAGATTCTTACTACCAATCATCCGCTAACTTGCAGAGCAGCTGCAGTTTGCTCCACCACCTTATCGAAAGGAATGAGAGGCCCTCCTGTATCCCTCTCTCTCTCTCAAAATACTCTCTTAAGGAACACACGTATTCACGCACCTGACTGCGTATAACGACGCCATGTCCGCCACTTTTTGGAGGTTTCCGAGGAGTGTGCAGCCTCGGTCTCCCTCTCTTGCGACTGCTTCCATCAAACATCGTAAACACGTGAAGCTACAAGTCACTCAAATCTCTCAACCGCACGTCTAAAACGGCTCGCTGAGGACTGGCTGGCTGGCACAATGCCTTGCCTTAGTCAGCTCAGCAGAGTGAAGTGGCAACGCAGTGGCTGCCGACAGCGCCGGCTGCCATTGGTTTATTGGTGGTGCGAGCCCTGCAGCCCGTTGCCTGTCAAGTGACAACTACTTTAAATCAGACTATAGTGTCTGTAACTGTATTTGGCTAGAACACTTCTTCCCTCAGCAGTGGCGAACTAGTATCATTGTCTCACTCCTTAATCCAGGGGAAAACCCAAAAATCTACTTGCAGTTACCAACCAGTTAGCCTCACTAATGTGTTCTGCAAACTGCTTGAAAGGATGGTTGCCCACAGATTATGCTGGGTTCTCAAATCTTGGTACCTTTTGTCCCCTGTTGGTATGGTTTCTGGGAAGGATGATCGACAACCAACCATCTGGCTAGGCTGGAAACCACAATCCAACAGGCTTTTTATATATTACATCACTTCTTTGCAGCTGTTTTTAACTCACCAGTTATTCTGGGTGCAATTGGTACTCCACTCAGCTCTCCACGGGAGAACGATGCCCTTCATGGCTCCGTGCTGAGTGACACACTCTTCCTTGTTGCTGTCAATGAGCTAGTGACCTCTGTCCAGACACTGGGCTACCCCCACATGTCATGTCAACGACTTTCATATTTGTTGCAGCTCCCACCCTGTAGCCTTGGTGGAATGCCAGCTCCAATGTGCCATGTGAAGGACGTCAGCTTGTACACTTTACCGTGGTTACCAATTTCACTTGCAAAAATGTGGTTCACGAATTCTTGTCATACCATGGCCTATACTGACCCAGAACTCTACTTGGATACCCAGCACTAGGATGCTGTTGCACAGGCTTTATTTTTTGACCTTCTGTTCGATAAAAAGCTGTCTCGGCTGCCCCATATTCATCCTCTAAAGACTAAAGTGCATTTAAAATAATCAGCTACTTTTGACAGTTTGGTATGGAGCGAGTGCAGGGGAGCATAGTTGACAGTGTGTGCAGAGCACATCAGCGTGTGGCAAAAATGCCATGCTACTTGACACGAAAGCTAGCAAATTTGCTTGACTGCTTGAACAAGAAGTCACTCAAGCTGCCTGATCTGCAGTCTTTCTAAAATGATTTTAAAGAAACTATTCAGGGAAAAATATCTTGTTTCTTACATGTCTTAGAGCTTCATTTAATTGGATAGATAAAGCCTATTCACCAGGCAGTGGCAGGAGAAACACACACACACACACACACACACACACACCCACACACCCACACACCCACACGGGGTGGGGGGGGGGGGAGAGAGAGAGAGAGAGAGAGAGAGGGAGGGAGGGAGGGGGGGGTAGGTAGGTTTAACTTAGCCAGCTTTCAGAGCCAGTGGCTTTTCTTCCTGCAGAAGAGTTGAAAGGGAAGGAAGAGGACTAGAGAGATTTAGGGAAGGGGGTACAGTTTGGAAAAGTCACCCAGTACTCCGGGTGAGGGGAGACTTAACTGGATGGGATGAGAAGGAAAGACTGATTGTTGGGGACTGCACCTGACGAGATTTGAAAACCTGAGAGCTCAATGGTGGAAGATGGTAACATGCAAGACGGAGATTATTGCTAAAACATTGTGCACGACAATTACATCCAGTGAACGGGAGGTGAGATTGGTGATGTATTGCTGTAAATAGTCTTCATCCGAAAAATGTTTGCCTTGAATGCCAAGGCTGTATAGGAGGCAACGTGTGACGTGGAAAGGGTGGCAACTGTCAAAATGTAAATATTGTTGTTTGTTAGTAGTTTTAATGTAGAATGAAGTGTGTAGCAGGCCTTCAGTGAGGATTAGATCAACATCAAAGAAAGTGGCATGGGATTTGGAATAGAACCATGTGAAATTTAATTGGGAGAAAGTATTTAGAGATTTCAGGAATTTTAGCATGCCAGCCTTACCATGAGTCCTTATGGCAAAGATGTCATCAATGTATCTAAACTAAACCAGAGGCTGAAAGCTTATGGATCTCAGGAAAGCCCCCTCCAAGCAACCCACTAAAATGTTGACATAGGACGGAGCCATCCTTTTTCCCATGGCTGTACTCCTGATCTATTTGTATGTTTGCTCTCAGATTTGAAGGGTAAGTATGAAGTTGATTAAGGTGAGCAAGAAGGATGTCAAAGGTTTGGTATCAGTGGGCACTGACTTAGGAAATGTTCAGTAGTAGACAGACATTGTATGTGGGGTATGTTGGTATAGAGGAAGATGGCATCAGTGGTGACAAGCGAGGTGTGTGGAGGAAGTGGGATGGGCACAGATTCCAGACGATGTAGGAAATGGTTGGTGTCTTTAATATAGGAGGGAAGTCTTTGTACTATGGGATGCAGGTGTTAAATCAACTAAGGCAGATATACATTTGGTGGGTGCTTTGAAGCCAGCAACTGTAGGACGGCCAGGATGATTGGGTTTGCGGATTGAAGGAAGGAGGTAAAAGGTAGGCCTGTGTGGTTTGGGTGGGGTAAGAAGTTCTAAGGAATGGGGTATAAGTCCTTGTGAGGGACCTGAGGATTTTAGGAACAAATGCAGGTCAGTTTGAATTACATCGATGGGATCTTGATGGCAGATGCAGTATGCAGAGGCGTCACACTTGTTGCAGACCTATACTTACACACTCCTGTCAGTCAAGTACCACAGTGGTAGAGCCTTTGTCTGCTGTGAGGATAATGACAAAGTCATCAGCTTTTAGGGAATGTAGAGTTTGGAGTTTTGCAGAGGACACGTTAGGGGGATCGGAGGAGGAAGGGTTGTGAAGCAATGCTGTATGTGAGGAATTCTTGGAAGGCTTGTTAAGGGATGATTCTGAGGAAGTTGTGGGTGGTCAAGTTGAGATCATTGTCAGAATTGTTCAAGGCAGGGTTCAATGTCATGTTGGCTGTTGGAAAGGTTTTAGGATTGGGGTTGCAGAGCATGCTCTACAACATGACAGTCATGACCTATGTGCCTATTTCACCACACACACACACCATCTGCATTCTTCCCCCAGACAAGAGTTTCTCGGAACTCTGCAGCTTGAAACTTGTGCTACAACATGTCCGTGGTTCTTGTCACCCACCGTACATTAATTTCTTCAGCCTCTCATCTTTCCTGCACAGTAACTACTCCTTTCTTCACTCCATTTTAGTTTCCTACATCTTTCATTTTCTGACCTGTCTTTTTTTTTCCGTCATCCCTCCTATTCTGTTACATACAAAGCACTTAGCTTTTCACTCTTATTAATGCGTGCACAATGTTTTAGTAGTAATCTCTGTATTGCATTTTACCCTCTCTTCCCCCACCGTTAAGCTCTCATGTTTTCAGATCTCTTCCAGTGCAGTCCCCAACAATCGGTCTTTTCTTCTCTTCCCTTTCGGTATGTTTCCCCTGACCCAGGGTCGTGGGTGACTTTTCTGAAATGTATCCATTTTCCTAAACCTCTCCAGTCCTTTTCGCCATCCCTCTTCTTCCCCTTCAACACTTCTGCTGTAAGGAGGATCACTGGCTCCGAAAGCTTGCCTAAGTTAAACTTGTGTGTGTGTGTGTGTGTGTGTGTGTGTGTGTGTGTGTGTGTGTGTGCTCTCATTCTGCTGCTGCTGCTGCCTCTTGGTGAGTGAGTAGATTTTTTTATCTATCCAATCACATTATATTGTCAGTAGTTGATTATTTTCGTTGTTGTATTATAGTTTCATTTGTCAGATCTATAATGAGCTGTCTATTATTTTGTTAACGGTCATACTTATTGCGAGATTTAAAGGTTAGGTGAAATTCTAAGGGACATTCTTAAAGTTTGCAATGAACAATGGGGATCACTATGATTTTATGTTTGGTGTGTGGTAGGTATAGGTCATGTTACTGCATACGAAATATAGGTAACATATTGATTATTTTTTAAGCGTGGAAGGCTATCGCTGTCTTATATCAAGAAGGTGTAGCGTGTGTAAAGTGCTCAGTCACTAATGGCAGCCTAAAAAGCCAGAATGAACAGAATGAAATATTTATAAATCCGTTGTATCTCAAACGATTTGAGTTATCGAAACAAGATTTTGGCAAATGATATCACACAACATTACTGTGCATAAACTTATTGTTGTTTCTTGCCATACTTCTTTTCACCTGGGCCCATATATTCTCAACTGGATTTAAACGGGTGTGATATTGAGGAATCATGTTTAAACTATGCCAATTAGTGTTAGCCAGTTCGTCAATCTGGTAGCATGGAGTTTTCGGCTTCTATAGAGCTAGAAGTTCCATTGACTCTGCCTTATACAGGTTCAACTTCTTTCAGTGGAACATTTCTTTGTAGTTACAAGAGTAAAATACTTGCTACCTTCCACTGCATTGTTGGAGCTTTATCCATCACAACAGTGGTATGGCACATTGTTCATTACAATTGTCATATTTGGAGGAATATTTTGCAGCAAAAAATGTTCACAGCTGGGCAACATGTTGTTTGATAGCCACTTGTATTGCGAATCTCATGTTCAGATATGCTGCTCTGTTGTTATTAATGCAATGCCAACACAGAATGCTCTTTCACAATACTGGATGACTGTAAAATACTTGAACGCCAAAAGATACTGCTTTACAATGAGAGCTGACAAACATAAGTGCATCTAATGTGTGACACCACATGGTACTTCTTATCCATGGCATGGCAATAGGGGTGCTTTGACAACCGAGCTGCTGGCAGTGTGGTAGGGAAAGCCAGCTTGCTATTGGTGTTACTTGGGCAACGATGTCATGTCGCCCCGTTAGCCAAATGTCAAGTCGCAGCTAATTTTAAATGCTTTGTAGCTACATGAGGAAGCTTAACTCTTCCCGCATCTCTTCGGGTGCGGGTTGTGCTAGTCTCCTCTGTACATACCAGGCTCTTGTCTCATTCCGACTGGATTATGGTTGCCAGGTTTATGGCTTGTTGGCACCTTCAGCTTTGAAATTGTTAGAATCCAATGAATGGAAATTAAAATGTGGTGATTATTTTCCAGTTGAAAATTTAGTCAAATTCTGGGATTTTTTGTTTGAAAGTACTGTAGTCGATATCCTACCAAATCTTTCCCAGTCCCAGCTTGCACTCCAGCTTTAATAACATCATTAATGGATAGGGAAACGGTAGCCTTTCTACCCAACCTTCTTCTCTCCAAATTCACTATTTAACTAATGAGGTGAATGGGTGCACAACAAATGTTTGTTGCAGCATTGACGAACATCAGTGTGTCATGCCCGTAAGTTCTTGGAGGATTCTCCTGACTGAATAGTTTGGCAGCCATACTACAATAACAGTTAAATATAATGCATTGTTATAACAGATTATTTAACAATTTTTTTTTCTTGTTCACCTCTCTCTGCCAAACTTCTTGCCATCTCACAAGTAACATTTAACACTTTGGAGACCAGCCACTTAGAAGAATACCGGGCCTAGGAAACTGGCCATTTATGCTGTTATTTAAAGCATTACTGGCACATATGTAATTGATGTATTTTCAGCAGCAGTACATACTAAAAAAGAGCCAAACTTCAAGATTTATTTTTCATATTTACTTTAGTTCTTTAATAGATACAAGTTTTAAAATGATTGACAGAAAGTATAATTATTCACCCAAGAAAGAAGTGTCACGTGATTCAGTGAGCAATTTATTCCTCTTGAGCATCCTAGATTTCTTGCTCACACAACTGATATCATGTATTTGTAGAAGAATTCCAGCAAACTGCAAAACCTAACAAGTACACACTCAAAATTGAGTCAGTGCAATTGTACTGACTCGACCGTTCGCAACAGCAGCTGTTACTTTTGCTGATATGTCTTGTGAAATAATTATAGAAATTGACAACAGAAGGCAATACATGTCAAGGGACGGGTAGAGAGACGTCTGTACATTGTTCTCGTATGAAATGAGTCCAGTTTACGAGCTGCTAGTGGCTCACATATCCAGAAAATGACAGCCCAACTTCCACTCGGCTCTCCAAAGTGTTAAGTTAAATTTTATGTAATACAGTTTACAGATCTAAATTTATTTCGGAGTTGTGAATTTTCTTTCCTTACTGTAAGTAAGAAATTCTATTTAAAAAGAAATTGCAAAGTTGTAATCCAGAAACACTATAAAGGCTATCAAAATATTAACCTTACACAAAACATAGAAGTATTTTCTGCTTCCGGGACATGTGACTGCCACTTAATGGAAGGAAGGTCCACATTAATTTCCCGCACTCGAGATCTCACAGGTATTAGTTATAATGAACAAAAACTCATCTGTATCATGTTTATTACGGATCTACTCTGCAGGTGGCTGCTATTCTCCAGAGTCCTGGTGAATGGATGGTTCCACAGGAGACACGCGATGCCACAGAGGACCCAGGGACTTCGACAGCGGACTCTCAATCGTCGTCGCAGGCATCGGGTGCGGGTGGCATTTCGGAATCTGCACCTGCACCTGCAGCTGGCAGCAGCCGTGATCAGGGCCAACAGTCAGAGCCTGGAGATACAAAATCACAGCAAGAGCAGCCAGAAACACAATCCTCCTCACAAGAACCAGACTCGCAGCAGCAGCAGCAGCAGCAGCAGCAGCAGGACCAACATGAACAAGAACAGCAGCCGCGACCATCACCACAGCCACCCCCACCGCAGCAGCAGCAGCAGCAGCCACAGCAATTGGCACAGCAGCAGCAGCAGCAGCAGCAAACAGAAGAGAGTTCAGAACCAAAGGGGGACCCTGAAATGGCTCCTGTCTATCTCCGAAGATTGCTGCCTGTTTTCTGCATTACTTTCCAGTCTACAATGCTTCCATCTGTCAGGTAATACACACACATTTTGTTAGACTGTTATTAATGTAAGAATATTAGTAATAGATTTACTATGTGCCTTATGCAGTAGGCTACTGTTCCACGTTCCTATTTGTAGAGTAATGTGAGTTTTTATTTAGTGAGATAATGCCTTTGTTGAATCCAGTGGAGTTGGAAGTGTTATGTTTTTTAGGCAGCTTTATAGTTGTGGAAAATAGAAGAGAATGATTTTGAACTGCACGGCCAATCAAGTTACACGCAGAAAACAAGTAGTTGTAATAACTGTATATTTTTAAAAGGGGGCAGAACCCCTCATTGTTACCACGGGCCATCTGTTTTACCAAATGGCTAGGTTTGTGGTTCACAGTCCCAGTTGGAGGTTACCTGCCTAATGGCTTTCAGGGGCAACAAAGATTTGATTTTCAATATTTTGCATAGCTATTGACCAAATTTGAAAATTGAAAATGTTGTCATAATCTAGTCATTAAGAGAGATAATCTTATACTAAAGGTTTAACACAAGAAGACAAGAATTACAGCTATAAACTGTGTATATGTCTTGAGGTATCATAACTCTGCACTCAAATACCCAGATTGTATTCATCCAGTATTTGATAATGAGAGCGCTTAACATCATCTGACGAACTTTACATGTAATTTCAAACCTTTGCGAAACTTTTTTCCCGCTGCAAATGCGCCCTCTGCCCTCCCTCCCACAATAATGAAAGGAAAAAAAGTTCATCGCTTACTATGTTTTTTCTGCTCTGGATTAAACTGTCAGCATCAGACATGACACTTTAATTTATTACTTCTTTACTACTGATCCTGTTTCCCACACATTTTTTAGACAGTATTCATGTATACTGCTGAATGTATCTGAAAAAATTATATTACATTATAGTGTGACACGTAGTTCAGGAGGTATGACTTCCAGATTATACTCACCCAGGATTTGATAATGAGAGCACTTCGAGGACTTCTAATAAACTTTAAACCTGATTTCAAACCTTTATAAATTTCTTTAAGTACGTGTTGATTCCAGTAAATTTGTCCGTGTCAGTGTAAACAGCTTTGTGGAATCTTTCAAAGTGAGTGCAATGCCGAAGACACCAGATATATGTTTAGGAGGAATAGGGTTCAAATCCTGATCTAGCTATCTCGAGTTACAATTTATGGTAGATTCCCTGAAAAACTTGAAGCCAATGGAGGAATCTTTGTTTTAGACAGATCCATAGTCTAGGTCTTTGTCCAGTTTGAGCTTGTGCTCTTGACACACTGTGGCTGTGAAAGTGCACATTGAACTCTAATTTTCTTTCGATTTTAACTTCTAATTCACATGTCACTGGTAATTCAGTATCTACAATAGTCAGTGTTAGTTCATGTGAAGACGTTAACATAGAAAGCCACAGTGCCTAACATTCATGACTGTCCTCTCCGGCTCATATCGATGTTTCTCCCATGAGCCTGATGTATCTGTTGACATACCTGGCAGAGTCACAGAAAATACCAACGGGGCAATTTTTATTGTTTAGTTCTCAGTTTGTATGACTTGTCAGGATAGCCAAGCATGTTAAAGTGCTGCTCCTGGGACGGGGAGGTGCGCGTGCCCTTTGATTGAATCCACTCGGCTGATTAACAATGAGGATAGGTGTGCCACCAGCCAGCCTGGATGTAGTTTTTAGGTGTTTTCTCACAACCCATTAGATGAATACCAGGTTGGTATTGAAGTCTCGTCTCAGTTACATTATTTGTAACATTTAGTGAAACTTTGCCAACTTTCCCATGAATAACACTGCTCGCAAACATTTGGGGTACACACATTCCATCCTGGGTGATAATGGGGTGGTGGCAGGAGGGGCATCCATCCCCCGTAAACTACCAAGTCGTACAAACTACCATGTTAACAAAGAAGGATTTTACAAAATGTTAAATTACAAAATAATTAATCAATACGTACAATACATTACAAAAGTAAGGGTCCAGTGTGCATGCAGCTAAACCTGGGAAACGATCAAAATTGTTACATTGTGTGGTAGCCCTCTGCCCCCCCCCCCCCCCCTCCTGCCCCGTCCATGAAGAAGATTCTCATTTTTATCTGAAAGGTGTGCTTTCGAACATATAAGGGCTGGGAAGTTTCGCCCTCTAGAAATTTATAGAACATTTGAGAGTATTTGAGAACATTTGAGAGCATTCTAAAACGCTCCAGAATGTTCCACAATGATCCGGGAAGTTCTGGAATGTTCAGGGATAGTCTGGAATATTCAGGAAGAATCCAGAATGTTTGAGAACATCCTGAAACATCACATATCATTGTAGAACATTTCGGAACACACTCGAATGTTTTGGAATATTCTGGAAAATTGTGGACCATTCAAAGTGTTTTTGGTATTTTGGGGAATTCGCCACTTGTGGGGCTACCCATTGGTAGGGGTATATAAAGCAAGACCCAGCACGTGTATGTGTGTGTGTGTGTGTGTGTGTGTTTTTGTAATTCACACAAATCTACAGTTTTAGTTCAATTTTGATAAAATTTGGCACACTTTAGCTTCAGGACAAGAGAAAGATTGCTGTCTACGTGAAATTTTATGTTCTGACATGAAACACGTATGTACCTAATATGCAAAAAGGAAAGGTTGTTACCAAAAACACTAAAAATTCTTGGATGCCTTGCTTGAAATTTCTACATTATCCCATAATGAACATTTGGGAAGAGATAGCATATTTGTTTTTTTAATACACACAATATATAACTCCTTTGGTTCCAACAGATTCACCTGGTCCTACTCCAAATCCCATGCCACTTTCCTTGACGTTGACCTCCATCTGGCCAATGGCCAGCTTCACACGTCCGTCCACATCAAACCCACCAGCAAGCAACAGTACCTCCATTATGACAGCTGCCACCCATTCCACATCAAACGGTCCCTTCCCTACAGCCTAGGTCTTCGTGGCAAACGAATCTGCTCCAGTCCCGAATCCCTGAACCATTACACCAACAACCTGAAAACAGCTTTCGCATCCCGCAACTACCCTCCCGACCTGGTACAGAAGCAAATAACCAGAGCCACTTCCTCATCCCCTCAAATGCAGAACCTTCCACAGAAGAACCACAAAAGTGCCCCACTTGTGACAGGATACTTTCCGGGACTGGATCAGACTCTGAATGTGGCTCTCCAGCAGGGATACGACTTCCTCAAATCCTGCCCTGAAATGAGATCCATCCTTCATGAAATCCCACCCTGTGGCTAAACATGCCTTGGTGCACGGCCAGCACATCTTGGCGCAGTGTTACACCGTCCGGGTTATCTGGATACTTCCCACTAACACCAACCTATCCGAACTCCGGAGATGGGAACTTGCTCTTCAATATATCCTCTCTTCCCGTTATCCACCAGGCCTCAATCTCCGCTAATTTCAAGTTGCCGCCACTCATACCTCACCTGTCATTCAACAACATCTTTGCCTCTGCACTTCTGCCTCAACTGACATCTCTGCCCAAACTCTTTGTCTTTAAATATGTCTGCTTGTGTCTGTATGTGTGGATGGATATGTGTGTGTGTGTGCGAGTGTATACCCGTCCTTTTTTCCCCCTAAGGTAAGTCTTTCCGCTCCCGGGATTGGAATGACTCCTTACCCTCTCCCTTAAAACCCACATCCTTTCGTCTTTCCCTCTCCTTCCCTCTTTCCTGATGAGGCAACAGTTTGTTGCGAAAGCCTGAATTTTGTGTGTATGTTTATGTTTGTGTGTCTATCGACGTGCCTGCGCTTTCGTTTGGTAAGTCACATCATCTTTGTTTTTAGATATATTTTTCCCACGTGGAATGTTTCCCTCTATTAATATATATATATATATATATAGACACACACACACACACACACACACACACACACACACACAGTAGCATCTACTGTAATCAGAAAGCTGTCGCTGCGCCTCTTATACCCTTGCCGGCGAGTCGTTGCGCAACTGTCTGGAACATGTCCCAGCCGGTCAGGCACGTCCTGGCCTGCGCGCGGCCTTGAAGAGGTTACGTCATCGCGAGAACGCGGAATCGGCCCACAAGTAATACTAGGTGGGGCCGATTCGCTTTCTAATGGGGCCCCCAGTAGGTGGTCACCCGCAACGGATGGTCCTGCAGCTCCGAGTACGTGCGCTGGCAGGCGCGACAACGGCACCTCCCATCCGTCGTCAAAGTGATGTTGTGCAGCGTCGTCACCAGTCCGATGCTCCGTCGAAGATGATGAGACGTACCAAACAAAAGCGCTGGCAGGTCGATAGACACACACAAACAAAAACAAACATACACACAAAATTCAAGCTTTCACAGCAAACGGTTGCTTCGTCAGGAAAGAGGGAAGGAGAAGGAAAGACGAAAGGATGCGGGTTTTAAGGGAGAGGGTAAGGAGTCATTCCAATCCCGGGAGCGGAAAGACTTAACTTAGGGGGAAAAAAGGACAGGTATACACTCGCGCGCAAACACACACATATCCATCCGCATCAACTCAGTTTCACTGTGAACAGTGAGCATTATAAACATACAGTTTGTGAAAGAATTTTGATATTTCGTGTACCGTATTTACTCGAATATAAGCCGCACTTTTTTATCTGCTTTTTGTACTCCAAAAAACCGCCTGCGGCTTAGAATCGAGTGCAGAGTAAGCGGAAGTTCTGAAAAATGTTGGTAGGTGACGCCACAACTAACTTCTGCCGTCGAATATACGTAGCGCTACACAGGCATGCTTGTGCAGACTAAAAGGTAAATACTGGCGCCAAAACCTCTGCGCCAATAAATAAATTAAAAGAAAAGGTAGAAGAATGTAAACATTATGCTATGTATTCTTTCGTATTTGCTGCTATCTCATTTAAATCCTGTCTGCCTAATAAACTAGGAAACTAGAGTGAGACGCCAGCAAGCGTAGAAGAATATACGTATCATGTCATTATTATATTCATATTATTCTTATGCTGGATAGTGATACAGTCAGAAATGAAGCACGGCAACTGACTAGATTTTTAAATCAAAGATGACTCTAATTTCTATGCAGAATGTTATGTACTAAACAGGCGTCTGCAAGGATTTTCAAATGGAGAAAAATTTTCGCTAAACTCTCGTTCAGAACATCTATCATATGCAGTCTATTATTTGGTTCTTGTTGATCATTATCAAAGAAAGCAGCAGTGTAAGTAATAACAAATAAGTCTCTTGTCATTCTTTCGCTTATGTGACAATTCCTCTCCTTTTTATTGCAAGTGGCGGTAGCGCGCACAAAAGCAAGCCATGCCTCGAGCGGCGACAGGTCGTAATCACTCATTATCAGAATCCGACAAACAATGCATGACACAGTACAATAATGCATTTTCAGCTTAGAGTGACGTAAACACCTATAACAAAGAGAACGGCACTGATCTGATTAAAGCAAAAAAGCAATCGATTCAAACCAGACAAAACATTTGAAAAAGGAAGGGTACCCTTATAAATACAGACTGAGCGCCTGACACATACCAATGGCTACTTGATAAAGCTTAAATGTTGAGCTTATGACTCGAACCACACTACTGTAGCTGTATATTCATCCATTCGACCTAAATTGTGTCTCATGTTACAATGGACCAACTTTGTTTCAGTTTGGAGGTGCGGTCTAAAACTTTGCTCTCCCCCTTGAATTTAGAGTCTCAAATTTCATGTGCGGCTTAGATTCGGAAAAAATTTTTTCCTTGCTTTCGAGTCTCATTTTTCAGGTGCAGCTTAGATTCGAGTAAATACGGTACCTACTGAATAAAGATTGGAGGAGGAGGAGGAGGAGAAAGAGAATGACGACAATGACGATGCTGAAAGCGATATCTGATAACATGGAGCTTTTCCACATTGCCATGTTTAAAGTGATCAGTAGAGAATCCTTTACAGAAGCCAGACTGAACAGTTGTCAGGAAAGTTATACAATATTTCCATGCCAGACACATTTACCTGCACTGAACAGCCACTCAGAACAACATGCTGTGAGTCACTTCATCACACAGGGAGGCTGCAGCTTCTTTAGACTGCTAATTCTCTCTCTCTCTCTCTCTCTCTCTCTCTCTCTCTCTCTCTCTCGTGTGTGTGTGTGTGTGTGTGTGTGTGTGTGTGTGTGTGTGTGTGTGTGCTCTGACAGCTGTCTGTAATGTGCATAGACCAACAGCTTCTAACTACACACAATTATTAGGTATTATATTGTGTGACACTAATTTTTCGTTCCATGAGAATGCCTTAAGAGTAGATCAGATTGAGAATCGGACAGGGGGAGTCGTGAATTCATCTGCATGAGCCTCACTGTACATGTAATCCAGAATAAGTAGCAAGGCCATGTACGGTTGTTCTTTCTGAATGAGAACTTTGTCGTTCTACTGATTTGTCGCCCACTGCTAATACTTCTCCAACACTGATCAGGCTACCCATGCCGCACCTACACAAAACTAATTGTAAAAAGAAAAACAAAATATTAATTCACAAACATTTTGCTAAAAGAGAATGGTGCGTAATGATTTTGCAGCTGCTAAACAAGTACTAGCTGATCCAAATGTTCGTCATAGAGAAGACTGATGAAAGCTATGCTGGATGGGTATTTCTCACTTTTTAATCACAAAATCAAATTTTAAAAAGTGGAGTCTCTTGAGGGTGTTCTAGAACACACAAGTAAAATTCACAGTACTTCCAGTGTTCACTTTACAGAGTTTATCATGAAGAGGAGAAATAAATGAAGGGATGAATGGGCAAATTATTTTACACAGGTCAGAAGTATTTTACGAAACATAGTTGATAGTATTGTATACAGAATATTGCTACATGCTGTTTGTCATTTGGCAAGGTGTAGCAGTTGTAGTCACTGGCTGGCAATGTGTAATAACCAGTTCAATTCCCACATCATGTAAGATTTATAATTTCTAAAAGGTTCTGGAACTAACTTATTTATTGAATATTGTGATTTACTAAAACATTCTATGTATGTGTAAATAGCACTGAGACATTTCAGATCCATCTCTATTTTTGTGTGGCCTTAATAAATGTGCTTTCTGTGTGAAATGTTTGTTCTTCTTGATGATACTGCTACTGTAATTGCACTTGATTCTGGATTGTATTTGACATAGTTTGCTTGAGATGCTAAGTATCCCAGACATAGATATTGACGTGGTTCCAGTAATATTACCCAATAGCTGTCACATTTATAGGCAGACACGTGAAAGTGTAGTACATTGCTCTTATGATCTGCTCTGCCAAGATATTAAGGAGTACAAAATGTCAGTGAGTCAGATGCCTATCGGGCACCCAGTATATTTGTCAGGAGACAACGTCCAGGGTCCGATGAAATTACTAGTAGGATTCGCTAATAATGGTTGAGATGACACAATTCATCTTTGCAACAGCTACTTTTTTTTGTGAGCAATACAGCCTAGCGTTGGTTTGAGACTGAGGAAACGCTCGAGAGCTGGGACAAATTTCATTCAGATCTTTATAAAATCTTTGACTACAATCATCAGAAGATCTGTATAGCTCAATAAAGGAGACTAATGTGTGGGGGAGATGACGCAAGATTGCTTTGTCAAGTGGTGCCAGTACACCGACCCAAAGCCCCCAAAAAGAGTACACCCAAAAACATTAGCAGACTTCCAAATGTTGTACTGATGGCATTTATGGAACACCATTTGTGATGATACATCGATAATACGGCTAATAGTGGGAGGATAGATATGAGGGTTAAAGTTGAAACCATGCAGTTGATGCAGCAGCACTGAATGTCAAACACAGCCATGATTAGATAGCTTTGTTAATTGAGAAAGAGATTTGTTGATCATTGCCAGAGATTTCTACAAATCAAAACACCATTGAGTGCTTACCCAGCAACCTAAAGGTCTACCCGACAATCACGATGCTTTGGGGAAAGTGATTCCATGTTTACGCGCAGTGACCACAACAGATCAAGGTGAGGCTCCCATTACTACTGTAAGAAAAACAGACTAGATCCAAATCTAGGAAGAGCTATAGTCTGTTCCAAAACAGTGGATCTCAGGTTTGTAAGTAGGGGCAGCAATGTCGCGTGCCTTACATCAGGGCCGGCCATGGCATGCCAAACTTCACACATGCACCTTGTTCGGTCCAAGGCCCGGCCTGTTACTTGACTTTGCTTGGTCCTTCTCGGAAGTACCCTGAACAGTGCACCATTTCATTCAGCTTTGTGATGTGGCTGGTTATAGTCAGAAAAACTCCGAATTTGGCAGAATCATGCCGTCAGTGCTGTTTAAGGTTTGCTATTTGTTCATGGTATGTCCACAGGTCCAGTGGCTGTTCACACACACACACACACACACACACACACACACACAACCACCACCACCACCACCACCACCACCACCTAGAGACAAGGCCGCGGCGCGAAATTTATAGCAGGTCGTGACGTCACTCCCAGCGGGCCAGCATGTTGTGTTTCGAAGCGTTTGTTTATCTACACGTTTGTTGGATCGAGTGCTATATTCGTGCTTAAAACTAGCGATTACAGTGTTTACGTTTAGTGAAGCCACTGTGAACATGGTTTACAAATGTTGTGTGCCAAGGTGTCGTGGGAATTACGGAAATGGACTGAAAGTAATGTTGTTTTCCTTGCCGAAAGATGCGAATCTCCGTTGGAAATGTCTTTCAGTGATTCATCGGGACAATTTCCAACCCACTGAGCACACAAAGGTATGTAAAAACTATATACCTAGTACAATTATTATTTTTTTTTTCTGGTGGAATATCTTACATTTTGTATACATTTGACTAAAATTGTGAGCAAAAGTTCGCAGTAAATAGGCCTAGTATTCGTTATCAAGTGGCTTTATTTTGATTTTGAAAATGAAATTTAAATTTGTGGCTCGTGTTACTTTTTATTCGTGTTTAAATTTCTCTGCAGTTCGTATTTTGTTACGCATTACCGATACGTTTTATTCTCTATTTGTGAGTGGGTGTTGTTTTTCACTCTCGCATTAGTTAGCATGAGTGCTAACGAATGTTGAAACTGCTGTTTTCGTGTTTAAAAAGCGATCTCTCTGTATGAAGCATATCTGTGTTATTTTTCGATGTGTCAAACAATGGAACAAATTAATCTAGAAATAGGTTAAATTTATTATTGACGTTTTTAGCTTGACACATTATCTCATTCCAACTGCTGCAAATGTCTGGTGAAGGTTTGTAGATTTTCACTGTTGACTTGTGCTCAAAATCTGCCATATTTTTACGGGAAAGAAAATTTACATTACAATAACAACGCATAATTGTTTTTGTGAGGTGAGTTAAAAGTGATTGTTTGCTTGGGGAATGTACTCAGCTTTCCTGAGGGAGCTGTATAAACAGTTACACAATATTTATTTAGGATACTGAAGGCAGAGGAATTTAATATTTATACACTGTATTAGTGCAGAACTTTTCGAGTGAGTGTAAATAATAGTTGTCTGGTCCAGAAAGAATGTACTTTATCACAGTGCAGTTTTCACAAATGTACCTTGTTTTATCATGTATATCGCAATATTATTTACATCCCGCACTCGTACGTTTTCACTGGCTATTGATAAGTCTTAAGCAATTACATTACCGGTAAAAAAGAATTATAAACTATAGTTTCTACTATATCGCGATTGATTACTTATTTTAACCATTCGGCAAAGTACTCTCCTCTTTGCGTGGTATCATTTGCCAAGATCTCGTTTCGTTATCAGCAGCAGTTTACGAGATATGACAGGCGTTATGAATATTTCATTCCTGCGCGTTGCGATCGGACGTGAAGTTGCTGCAGATGCTCAATTTTTTCGAGATTGGAAGCAGATATTGATCCCAAGTTTTACGAAAATTTCAAAACCTCATCTGTATTTCATAATCAGCAATAGAATGTATAATATGTATCAAACACAAATTCATAGCAACACCTATTTTTGATGGCAACGTTCTCAAATTTGATACTCATCTGTGAAATACCACAATAGTTATGACCATTATCGAAATGATTGGCACTTCATCATGAAGCTGCCATATAAAGCTAAAAGTATTTCAGAAATTAATTATTTTTTATGGAATAGGTTCTGTAAAACCGTTTGACAAAGATTTGCAGGCCATGCGTCTCGATTCTTTAAGCGCAGCGCGTAGCCAACCCTGGCCCGCTTTGCGTGACGTCACAAGAGCGCGCCGCGGCCTTCTCTTTAGGTGGTGGTGCGCGCGCGCGCGCACACACACACACACACACACACACACACACACACACACACACAGAGAGAGAGAGAGAGAGAGAGAGAGAGAGAGAGAGAGAGAGAGAGTTATTGACATATCGTCAAAATTCTTTAAAATGAATGGGAACGACAGACGAGGTGGGTGAGATTTCTCAGTTTGCGTAAGTGACTGGTAGTGCATATATGCTAAGAAACTACATTACAACATTATACAGAAAGAATTTAAAGATTTAGTTGACAACGAAAGAGCAAAAAATAACAAAGGTCGACAGATGGGATTCTACATCTACATATATACTCCACTAGCCACCAAGCAGTGCGTGACGGAGGGCATAATTCATGCCAAAGTCATATTTCCTCCCCTCTGTTCCACTCGCAGATCGCACGAGGGAAAAACGCCTCAGTACAAGCTCTCTAATTGCCCTTGTCTTTGAATGGTGATCATTGTATGATTTGAATGTTGGTGGTAATAATATATGCTCTGCATCCTCAGTGAAGATCGGATTTTGGAATTTAGTAAGCAGCCCTTCCGTTTAGCGTGTTGTCTATCTGCAAGTGTGCCCCACTTCAAACTTTCTATGAGATTTGTAACACTCTTGCGGTGGCTAAATGTACCAGTCATGAATCTTGCCGCTCTTCTTTGGACCTTTTCAAGTTCATGACTGAGACCCAACTGGTAAGGGTCCCATACAGACGAGCAATACTCTAAGACTGGATGAACTAACATATAGTAAGCAATTTCCTTTGTTGAAGGACTGCATTGCTTCAAGATTCTACCAATGAACCGCAATCTAGAGTTCGCCTTGCCCGTTACTTGTGTAATCTGATCATTCCATTTGAGATAATTTCGAATAGTCACACCTAGATACTTGATGAACGTTATCTCTTCCAAAGACTGGGCATTTATTTTGTACTTGTACATTAATGGGGATTTTCGCCTTCTTATACGCAGTAGGTTACACATACTAATATTGAGAGATAACTGCCAGTCATTACACCGGTGGTATTTTCTGCAAATTCATTGTTCTGCACATCAAGAAGCACTTTGCACTAAATTTGCAGGCATGGAGCACATGAAGAAATTGGTGGCATGAACAGTAAAGTTTCTGAAGTTGCACGTATTATTCCATTGTCATTTGCAACAGTTTTCATTGGAACTGAACAAAGCATACGGAACCTTTATACATAACTGCAAAGTATGTTGGTTAAGTCAAGGGCCATGCCTGGAATGATTTTTCAGTTTGAAACTCATAATTGTTGAATTTATGAAGGAAAAATGAGTGCTGGAATGAAAATGAAAACACCTGGAATGGATGGCAAACTTCGCATTCTATGTGGACCTGACTGCACACTGCCCAAAGTAAGACATTGCAAGGTAACTTCTGATTTGATGGGGATTAATTTAAAAATGAAATCACAATGTACAAGGATCACATTCTGACAAAAACAATCCAGCTTCCTAAGCTCACTGGCGTTAAAAAAAGTGAAATTTGAAGAATTTATTGCAGAGTTGAAAGAATTACAGGAGTAGGTTTACAAAGGTTTTGAAGACACTATCAACCTTGAATTATTTTCAAGCTGTTTGAGATTGTTTGCCATTTTAGTTGAAAGTGACCCTGTGCACATGCAAATGTAACCAATTGACTTGCACGGTAATTCCAGGGTGTCTACATTGCTTTTCTCAGGTAGGGTCTCTATAATTAGGTTGCAAAAGTGTTACACTGTCTCTGTCGACATATATGTGTGAAAGACCTTTTTTTGATTGTGAAACTAAATGTCATGAGCAGTGGCAACTTGAGTGCAAAGCTCTGAAATTTTCTGCGTCTGTGCATATGCTGACAGTTTGTACCAAATAAAAATTGTCTTCTGTGCATCAAAAATAGTTAACGAATGCTGAAAATTTGTTTCGTTTGTGGTCTGTTGTTGAGAAATGTGAAATATAAAACAGTCGTATGCAGTGCGGCTGCACTGCCATTTAAATTTCCCCTCTTCCCCCTCCTCATTCTCAGACAGCATTGCGTGATGGTGAGGAAAACATGCCAGCTAGACTGAGAGCTTTGCACTCTGCCCTGGGCATGGCCCACCAGCCGAAATCTTGTCCTCCCCCACTCCAGGTCATCCTCTTTGATGTAGTGGTTACAATCACAGGTTCAGTTCTTGCATCCTGCATTTGTTTATCATTTAGTATTTGTAATGTTTGGAAGGTCTGGTTCTTATTTATTTATGGAATATTGAAAATTTTCTATGTCTAGAATGGCTACATCATTACCTCCGTCTGCCAACCACCAGCAGCTGCCACCCATTCGACACCAAGAAATCCCTTCCATACAGCCGGGCCACCCATTATCATTGCATCTGTAATCGTGAGCAGTCCCTCAGCGAAGTCACCCATTAGCATTGCATCTGTAACCATGAGCAGTCCCTCTCCAAATATGCCAAGTGTTTCATGGAGATATTCAGACTTTGTCCAGAAACAGACCACCTCTGCTGTGTCTCCTCAGACTCCTGCCATGCCCCACTTACCCATTGTCTGGCCACAAAGGAGTAGCACTCCCTGGCTCTGTAGCATCCAGGACTCGAACAAGTTAATCGCTTTCTCTGCCAGGGCTTTCACTACCACTCATTGTGCCCTGAAATGAGAAATATCTTTCCTACCATCCTCCCCATTACTCCCACAGTGGTGTTCCGCTGCCCCCACCCTGAACCTATGCAGTATCCTTGTCTGTCCCTACCCACCCCTACCCCCAACCATTTGCCTTGCATGTGTATTCCTGCAATAGACCCAGATGAAAGCCTTGTGCCCATACATCCTCCCATTACCATTTATTCCAGTTCCTTTCATTGGCATCACCTACCCCATCAGAGACAGGGCCACCTGTGAGGGCAGCCATGTGATCTTCAAACTTAGCTGCAATCATTGTGCGACATTCTACATGGGCATTGTGACTAACAAGCTACCTGCCCATAGCTTGTGGCCAAGAGACAGCTCAGCCACTCCACTGCTGAATGTGCCACCCAACGCGATGTGCTTCTTCGTAGCTTGTGTAATTTGGATTCTACCCACCACCACCGCCAGCTTTTCTTAATTGCGCAGGTGGGAACCCTCTCTACAACGTATTGCTCATTCCTGTCACACACATGGCTTCAAATTCGTTAGTATCTGTCCCCCACCTGCCCGTACCCATCACTGCTCCCACTACAGTACACATGCCTTCTACCCTGACACTGTGCCTGAAAGTCCTTTCCTCTTCCCACACATAAGTTACCAAGCTTCCTTAGGTTTTACTGGGAAGTCCTTAACACCCTCGTACACTCCTGATCCCTCCCCATGCGATTTTCATATTTTTGTAGCCCTGACAAAAATCGTTTTGTGACCATATGTATACTTCAGATGAAGAGATGCACACTAAGCACAATCATGGTTCCATAGGAAACCATCAACATTTTCCCATGAAAGCACTGACTGTCTTGTCTCACTGTGGGATAAATTTATTAGCAGTTACGGTGATTACTTTTGGAATATAGGTTTTCATATTTTTGTAGCCCTGACAAAAAACGTTTTGTGACCATATGTATACTTCAGATGAAGAGATGCACACTAAGCACAATCATGGTTCCATAGGAAACCATCAACATTTTTCCATGAAAGCACTGACTGTCTTGTCTCACTGTGGGATAAATTTATTAGCAGTTACGGTGATTACTTTTGGAATAGTAAACTGTTAAATTACTTTCTCCATCTGGCTCATTTTCTGTTGACTGCCCTGTGTACAAGACACTTGTGTTTTACACACACACTCACACACACACACACACACACACACACACACACAAAAATTGTCATCTACAATCATCGTTAACATCGTGTCTCCATGTGTCTTATTTCTTTTGTTATGTCTTTAAGTTTTATTCTTTCATCAGTGTTACTGTGCATCATACTCTTTAGTGCTGATTCCTTTATTACACTCACATGAGTGGCTCTATCTACTATGAAACTCAAGATTCCCATGCTTCGCGGCCCTTATCTTATGTTTACGCGCGAGTGTGTGCATATTTTTCCTGCAGCTAGAAAAAGGAAGTGCATTCTGGAAACTAGTCAAGCTCCATATCTTTTGTTTGTGTACCTATTGATGATGCAGTGCTTCTGCCTTTTGGTGAATAGTCTCCATTATTCCTAAATAATTAGTAATTTTCAACCAGAACTTTCCGTACATTATCAAAATAAAAACTCTTCGTTCATACTTCCTCCCCAGGGGGTTCATAGTTCTTTCACGAGTTTGTGTGTGGTGTGCATGGGACCCTGAGATATTGCAGTCCTTTCTTGCTTCTTGGGCTGAGTTTCCTTCATCGCGCCCCTCCCTCGCCATCCTCACTCCTTGCCTGCTGCTCCCTCCTTCCGATCCCTTTGTTTTCTTGTTTATATTGACCTGGCTATCTGCCTGGTTCCCTGTTTTCCTTGTGATTTTGTTCCTCTTGCCTGTTCTTTCATGCTTTTTGGTGTTTTGGTCCCCCCCCCCCCCCCCCCCTTGGGATTTGATTTCCACTTCTAAATTTTCTGCTTTTAGCGTGAGCCATTTGGGGAAGAACACCCACCCTATCATCTACGGCATGGATTCCTCCCCCACCCCACTTTCCTTTTCCATTCCATTCCTTTCCTTCCCGTCCCCTCCGTAGCATGTATAGCCGGTCCATGTGGTGGAGCCCCCCTTTGCACTGCTAAGTTGCCAGCACATGTAGCCAGTCTGCATGGTGGGGCTTTTATGTACCCATCTGACTGAGCCCGCTCCTGACGACACAGGGGTCACATTACTGATACCTGAACTGTTGTCTCCACATGTAATCCAAGAGTGGTTGCTTTTACTCCTGGGCCATCAGAACTCCCGACAATGGCCGCCTTGCCGGATGGCCCTTGATGTGGCTGGGTGGCACCCATGGGGAGAGCATCTGAATGGAGTGGGTGGTATCAGGGTAGATACTTAGCACATGGAGCGAATCAAGCTGCAGAAATCTGGCCATCTCTTTGAGTGGTAACAGAGCATTGAATGCTGCTTTGTATGACCTTGCAGCCTTCACTTCCCTTGCTACAGGCTGGGAGGAGAGCCAAGCTCGCTGGCTTGAGGTGAAACACTACCACCACAACCTGATCTGTACTAGGACAGATGGTGACACATTCACTGCCACAAAGATGTTTTTTGTGGAGGATATCGAGAACAAGTTTGTCGAAGTGGAGTCTGTCAGTAAGATGCGGTCAAGCTCTCTGTTGATCAAAGTGTCTTCTGCTGCCCAGTCTGCAGCTCTTTATGCTTGTGATTGTCTTGGTGATGTCCAGGTGTCTGTTATCCCTTACCAGTCACTGAAGGTGGTCCAGGGAGTGATTTTTCATAGGAACCTCATCCTTCAAACTAATGAGAAACTCTGGGCTAATCTGGAGCGGCACGGCATTCATTTTGTTCAACGTATGCAGAAGGGTAATAAAGACAACCACACCGATACCGACACCTTTATTCGAGAAAGATAATCTCCCAGAGAAGATCAAGGTTACGTGTTACTGATGTGACGTGAAGCCGTACATCCCACCACCCATGAAGTGCTTTCGGCACTTGCATATTGAGCATATGTCTTCCCACTGTGCGGTGACTGTGGACACCCACTCTATGAGGGAAGCCCTTGTGTTCCACCTCCTGTGTGTGTAAGTTGTCATGACCACCACTCTCCATGCTTAAGGAAGAACAGAAGATACAAGAGTATAAATCCCTGGATCGTCTATCTTACACTGAGGCTCATCAAAAGTATGACCATCTCCACCCAGTGTTGATGTCTTCTACTTTTGCCTCTGTTACGTCCTTTCCCTCTCCTACATCTTTCTTTACTCCAGTCCCAACCCCTCTCCTCTCCCTCTCCCCTCCGGGTGCTGCTCCCTCTCCCAGGCTGGAAAAGTGCCCCCCTTCTGTGGTGCCTGCCAGTGATGGGGCTTCCTCCTGGGACCCCTCCCCACATCATCTCTCAGGCCGGAGGCCTGCTACCACAATTTGGTCACCGGCTACACAGTCTGTGCATGCCAAGGTCGCTCGCTCTCTTTTGGTTCCAGAACTTGCCAAGCCTGTTCGAAGAAGAGGAAGAAGAAGAAGAAGAAGAAGAATTAATAGTCCCAGAACAAGCTACCCCCTTCCACCTCCCAGTGCCCCCGGTGGTGCCAATTTCCCCCTTGTAGCCTGTGTCTGACATGTTATTTATGGATGTCACCCCATCCTTGTCGGTGATGATCACTGACCCAGTGACAAGACCTCCCCTTGGCTTCTTTACCCTGACCTGCACTCTCACCACATGATAATCCAGTGGAATTGTAGCGGATATTACCATCACCTAACAGAAACACAACTTGTGCCCTCTTATCCTACATTGTGTCTTGCTCTACAAGAAATGCATTTCCGTGATGACCACTCTCCATCGTTTCGTTGCTATCAGGTGTTGTGTCAGAACCGTGCCAGCCCCAAGATTGCATCTCAAGAGGTCTGCACTTTATTCGCACTGATGTCATTAGTGACTGGTTCCCCCTTCATACCAACCTGGAAACAATAATGGTAAGAGTGCAAACAACCTCAACAATCACTATTTGCAATGTCTTCCTCCCTCCATGTAGGCCACTTTCTTATGTTGAACTACCTACCTTAATACAGCAACTCCCATCCCCGTATCTCCTTCGGATCTTCAGTGCACACCAACTCCTGTGGGGGAATGCCACTTCAATGGGTAGTGGGTCTTCTAATTGACCAACTTATTATGGACTTTGACTTGAGTCTCCTCAATGACAGTTCTCCTATACACTTCAAGTGCCACTCATATCACCTTTTCTGCAATCTATCCCACAATTTTCTCCCCTGCTCTCTTAGCTTGACTACACTATTCACCCCATGATGATCTTTGTAACACTGACCGCTTTCCGGTGATTCTATCATTCCCCTGCCACCGCCAGCCAAACAGGCTCCCACATTGGGCATTCCGCAGAGCAAGATGGTTCTTATATGCATCTGCTGTGCACTTAGACACCTCTCTCTCTCAAATTGCATTGATAATGGTCATGCAAGATGTGTCTGACACTACACTTCACGCCGCTGGTGCTGCTATCCCCCTGTCCATAGGTCCCCCTTGTCATTAACTGGTACCATGGTGGACAAAGGATGTAGCAGTAGACGATCAGGACCGCCGATGGGCTCTGCAACGATTTAAATGACACTCCTCACAGACTAAACTTATTGCGTTTAAGCGTCTCCGTGCTAAGGCTCACTACCTTAAACGGAATCAAAAGGAGTGCTGGGAGCACTACGTTTCCTCCCTGGGGACATATGCCTCTTCATCCTTGGTTTGGTCTGAGTTCTGTAGCCTTCTGGGCCACCAGTGATAGCCAACTGCCCGGTTTCTTATCCTACAGGGAGCTCTGTGTACTGATCCATTGGCCCTTTCAGAATTGGCATTATCTTCCAATCTTGCTACCTTTCTCATGCAGAAACAAGAAGTTAAAGAAACACACCTCTGTTTCGACCCCACCGAGCAGAAATCTGTAATGAACCATTCACTGAATGGGAATTCTTGCAGGCTCGCAACATCTACTCACGGTCTTTCAACTGAATTTGGCTCATGGGGTTACCCCACCCTTGAGTCCAGGAAGAGCCCAACATCTCTTAACAGCTACTGACTGACTAGCCTGCCCAATGTACTTTGTAAGCTGCTCAAGAGAATGGTTAGCTTAAGATTATATTGGGTTCTCGAATCTCGAGGTCTTTTGTCCCTGTATCAGTGTGGCTTCTGGAAAGGATGATCTGCTACTGACTATTAACTCAAATTGGAAACAGCAGTCTGACAGACTTGCTAAAAGTCAACACCTTGTCGTGGTCTTCTTTGATCTACACAAGGCATACAACATGGCTTTGCGCCATCACTTTGTAATTAACCTCCATGACTGGGGCTTTTGTGGCCATCTTTCAGTTTTTATCTGCAAGTTTTTGTCCCACTAGTTCTTCCGGGTTTGAGTTGGCACTTCACTAAGCACCCCTTGGATCCAATAGAATAGAATCCCACAGAGTTTTCTGTTAAGTGTCACAAACTTCCTCAAGGCCATCAATGTGCTTTTAACCTCTGTTGGGCCTCTGGTTACCTCGGCGTTGTATGTCAATGATTTTTGCATCTGCTGCAGCTCCCACTGAGTAGTGTCTGCTGAACACCATCCGAAAGGCCTTTGCGTGGGAACTTTCCCATAGCTTCCAATTTTCTCCCTCCAAAACGTGGCTTCTGCATTTTTGCCATTCAACCAACCAGTGCCTAAATGTTACAGGGCAGTCCCATTTCTTGGGCCTCCTTTTTTATCAATAAAAAGCTGATGTGGCTGACCCAATTTGCTACCTGAAGACTATCTGCACGAGAGCTCTTAATGCTCTCCGTCTCCTGGTTCCACAAATCTTGGGGTGCAGACTGTGCTACTCTTCTCAATCTTTACTGTGCTCTGGTTTTGTCCAGACTGGATTGTGGTTGTCAGGCTTATGGCCCAATGGATCCTTCCTATCTGTGAAACATGACCCTCTTCATTATTATGGAGTGCATCTGGCTATCGGTGTTTTCAGCACTAGTCCTGTTGACAGCGACAGTCTCCTTGCACAAGTGGGGATTCCCCCTCTACACATACGATGGAGCCAACTCCTAGAGGTCTCTGTTGCTCCTATGATATTCAATCATCTTGTGCATTCCGTCCTAGAATAGTTCCAGGGTGCTACCATCTTCTACACTGACGGTTCTAAAACGATAGATAAGATGGGATACGCTTTTACGTCTCCCACTGACACAGAACACCATTTGCTGCTAGTATCATGTATTCTGTTCACAGCAGAGCTGGTAGCCTTTCACATGGCCCTCTGTTTTGATACTCGGGCCTCCCTCCAATGTGTTTTAATATGTACCGACTCAATGAGGAGCCTGCAGGCTATAGAACGATGCTAATCTTGTCACCCTTTGGTCTCTGCTGTCCGTGACCTTCTCTCTGCCCTTGACCGTGAAATCTGCTTAGTTATCTTTCCTGGGCCCCAAGCCATGTGGGCATCCCAGGGAACGAACTGGCCAAGTGTTTGGCTAGAGAGACAGATAATTGCCCCCACCCCCACCTCCAGTCCCTTTCAGGATTCCACATGCAGATATGTGGATACACGTCAGATCTCTCTTTTGCCCAAAAGTGGAATGACATCTGGTGCGTTACTGCCCTCAGTAAAACTCCACACAATCAAGGAGACTACTGCTGTTTGGCGCTCTTCCTTCCGCTCTTCCTGGAAGGAGTCTTAATGAGCGACCCCCACAATGTGGCTATGGAGCCAGACTGACAGAATTCCATATATTGGTGTAATGTCCCCTTCTTTTGCCCCTTCATACTAAGTATAGCCTTCCAGATTCCTTGTCTTTAATATTAGCAGATGATGCACAGATGTTTGAACTGGTCCTCAGTTTCCTATGTGAAAATGGTTTTTATTTTCAGTTATAAAGTGTTGTATTAACAGAATCTTCCGTTGGTTCTTGGTATAACAACATTATAATAAATGAAAAGCACCAGTTTGCTTTTGTTCTACAATATTACTTTTATTGTTAACCAGTTTTTGGCGTACAAGGCCATCTTCAGACCTTCACCCTCGAGGTCCCTGAAGAAAATCTTAGCAACCCTATGGAAACGACAAATGGTGAAGAACCAGTCACACTTGTTTACGAGGTGTTTCTTTTTTAAAAAAAGGTGTGATGTGTGTTCTGTGTTAGCCATGATTTCTCTGTTAATGTAAATCATGCTCTTATTTACACTACCCACCCCTTTCAAAATTAGTACAAACCTTCCCGTCTACATGACATCTCATAAAAGGTATAAAATATTCTATACAAAATAGAACATAATATGCTATAGTATCATCACTATTTAATTATTCATCCAATATTGTATGCTCCGCTAACGTAATATTCACTCCCGTTCATTAAGGCAGATATGCGTTAGGAAATATAAAGTTAACTCTGGACCGACTATGACGGTACTTGTGTCAAAGAATAATGCAGTTGTCCTAGGGCCAGCTCTGCGAGGACAGAAACCTCGTGTAGAGCAAAAAGGCAAAAGCTGGCTTGACTATATTACATTCTGCATGAGAATAGTATTCCTATGACTTGGGAGATAAGAACTGACCAGGCACCTAATATATACTGTCCAAAGGCTGTGCCAAATGACTAAGATCGGAGACAACGTGTGCATTCTCCACCTCATGGTACAGCCGTGCAAAGTCGGGACATCTGACTGGAACAAGAAAATCTCTTACCAGGAGCAATTTTGAATGATGTAATAACAAATTCTCGCTGGGAAGGTTTTAACCAGTACCTCTGAGTGTGGGAGGATAGAATAGTTTAAGAGTTTAGGGGAATTTGGTGCAGGAAAATTATTACACTCCACCCGTTAACTAAGAATGTTAACATCTCTGGGGGATAGATGACTCCCCGGATCCCATGGATCTGATATTAACTTCACTTGAGCAAGTGCATACCAGTACTTCTTGTTAAATTTTGTTTGAAAGTCTCCCCACTTCAAAACAATCACCACTTCACTAGGTAACACAACATTATGTGATGATACATTTTTTTCTACTTTGTTTTGGATAAGCTTGAATTCTTTCCACATGTCATCTATAACCTTGTTTTGGATAAGCTTGAATTCTTTCCACATGTCATCTATAACCTTGCTAGCATCATTAAGTTTGGAAGAAGCAATACGTTACCCTTACAACACATCCTTCACTCCTGTAACCCTCTTATCTCAATCTTTCCCCACACCCTCTACCCAACAGTTTCCTCTTCTGTAAGTTAAGTGTTTTTCCTCTTTTGTGTGATCCTATTGAAGACTCGGTGCTTCTGTTATTCACATCAGTTGGATTGTTTTAAATGACCAAGGAGACACACAAAAACAAAATTTAATGACCATGTTTGCATGTTCTGTAGCGAGGCATTGCAGGGCCATGTGAGAATCAGTCACTTCTATGGTGATATGTAGACACAATGAAGGGGGGGGGGCATATCATCATGTGTTAGTTTTATTAATTTTTTATATTTTTTGTTTTATTATAAAACTATTTCATTTTAGCTATTCGACTGGTAAATTATAAATTCTGGCTTTTACTTTCCGTTAACATATCTTACAACTTGTAAGCCCAAATGAAGGAAAACACCTGTGTGCTTTGCCTATGTGCAGTGAGCATGTAATCTTTGTATGTCTTAAGTATACTTTAGTATAAGACCTATGCAACAGCTGTTGTGTATTCCCAAGCTCACATTATACTTTGTGTGTCCTTAATGCATTTGTTGAGTGTGTTAGGACGTGGGTACATAAAATTCTAAAAACTATGATGTGCATCCATAGTAATGGTGATAGTGGTTTCAGTTTGATGATACTTACACCACTTGCATTCATAGGTCAGTGAATGTTGATGTTTTTGTGATGTGCAAGTGCAGAGACTTGTGTGGGATAGTATGCCATCAACGAATTTTTTCTAAAGCAAGTTGCATTTTTTGTAGCGCATTTTAAAATTTCACTTTTTACTAATTTTAACTTTTAAGTGATTGGTCATACAGGAACACGTGGTGGTTCTGTTTTATACAATACTTGATAATGACTGAACAGTGAAATTGTGCAGTCATACAGCCAGTAAAGAAAAGATGACTGCTGCATATGGCATTAAATCATTTGAAATAATGATCTGAATATTAAGCTATTTGAACTGAACACTGCAGATAAAAAGAAGGCTCCTTATTGTAACATTTCATGGTTTCACTGCATACTCTAAATATCTACAAATATTACCTGTTTAGTAAAATAGCCTTAATCATACCTGTTGAGCATGTAGGGTTTCTTGACAGTTTGCTCACAAATTTTGTTCAGAATACAATTTATATTAATAGCTCATTACATTACTTGTGCTTACAGGAAAGCCAGCCTGGGTCTCATCAAGAAGATGGTACATTACATCCAGCCAAGCCTGTTAGTTGAAGTGTGTAGCCCCGAGTCGCCAACATATAACTTTGGTACAATGTTGGTTGAAGTTATTGCAACAGTATTAGATAATGAGGTACATATTTAAAATTTTACTAGCTTAGCGCTTGCTGCTTCGCTCATGTAGACTGCGTTCTCTACACATAATTTTTTTATTTTACTTTTTTTAATCGAATTTTGTATGTTGTTCATAAATTGCAACACATTCTAAACATTTCACGCTATTTAAGGTCATAAAAAGATGGCCTTTGCTGAATGTACTCCTGACCAAAAAGAGATTCTCATCGGTGGAGTCAGATTTTTTGTTAATTGTGTCTTTTGCATTCTTGCAGTGGTATTCCCATAGAAACTTCATCCCCTGACAGGGAAGTAAAATATCAATTTCATAATTTACCTTTAATTTTTTTAACATAACAAAATATATTTTTTAAATTTTCGTCCCTTATTTTACCCCATTAGTGGTTGAATTTCCAAAAATGCTAAAACAAGTATTTTTAATTTTTGACTGAGAAATCAAGTGCCAATTTTTGTATTTGTAGCTTCAAAGTTGCCTTAATAGCAACATATTTTCAAAAAACCTTTCATACCCCATTTCACTCCCTTTGGAACGTAATTTTGAAAATCTGTTCTTAAACGAGGCTTGCAGTACAAGATCCACACCCTCTCCACATTTGAAGTTTCTATCCTTAGTGATTTGGACTGGTAGATGAAGAGTCAGTAAATGTGTGGCCTTATTCCACCCCCAGAGGCATTGAATTTCCAAAAAAAGGTGAAACGTGTATTTTTTTCAGAATGAGATTTTCACTCTGCAGCGCTGTTATGAAAGTTCCTGGCAGAAGGTAGGAGACGAGGTACTGGCTGAAGTAGAGCTGTGAGGACGGGGCGTGAGTCGTGCTTGGATAGCTCAGTTGGTAGAGCACTTGCCCGCGAAAGGCAAAGGTCTCGAGTTCAAGTCTCGGCCTGGCACACAGTTTTAATCTGCCAGGAAGTTTCATGTATTTTTTTGTTTCTAAGTGAGAAGCCAAATACTAATTGTCATAGGTATAGCTTTAAAAAAGCTTTCACAATGAAATATTTTCATAAAACATGTCACCCCCCTTCCCCCATTTCACTGCCTTAGGGATTGAGTATTCAAAAAAGAGAAAGGTGTGTTTTTCAATTTCTAACAGAGACGCCAAATACAAATTTTCTTAGATTTACCTTAAAAATGCTTACATAATGAAATATTTCCATAAAAACTTTCATCCCCATAGGGGTTCAATTTCAAAAAACAGTGAAACGTAATTTTTTAGATTCTAACCAAGAAACGTAATTCACATTTTCATACATGTAGCCTTAAAAATTCGTTCAAAATGAAATATTTCATAATACGCGCCCTCAGCAGTTAAATTTCCAAAAACACTGAAACACACTTTTTTAATTTTTTAATTTTTTTTTTTATTCCTAACCAAGGAGTCAAATACCAGTTCTCATAATCTACGTTTAAAAATACTTAAATAGTTTCGTTAATAATGATTTGTTTAAAAATAATCCACTATTTTACCCCCATAGGGATAAAATTTCAAAAAATGTTGAAACGTGTATTTCTTTATTTCTGACTGAGAACCCAAATACCGATTTTCGTAGGTCTATCTTCGAAATTGCCTCAATAGTGAAATGTTTTCAAAATACTATTTGACCCCCTTAGGAGTGGAATTTTGAAAAATCCTTTCTGAAATGGTGCCTACAATATAAGATAAACACCATCTGAAAAATTTCAAGTTTCTGTCCTTAGTGGTCTGGTCTGCACAATGATGTCCTTAATAATTGTCTCTCGGGAATCGTTTCATAAGACGCTTGTCTCACTGGATTCTGTGCATCCTATTTTGTCCACTGCCTGATTGCGGTTTAATTTATTGACTCTCCCAGAAAGACTGGGCAATCAAACTAAGGCTTATTAAACGATATTATGTTTGATTTTTGTGTGTTACATTGGAAATCATGACCTGTATTTATTATGTTTTTTCCCTTTACTCTACCCTATGTGTGCGTGAATGTGACTGAATGAGTGTTTTCACGTGTGGTTTCGGGTTTCTTCTGTGGGGGCTGCTGAGTTGGTTGTCGTCTGCTAGGAGCAGGTGATGTTTGCTCCTTGTTTGGAGGGTAGCACAGGATGACCAACTTACAAGGGGAGGCCGCCAATTGTGAAATTCAGATTCGATTCATACTGCGCATAATAAAAGCTCATGGCCACAGGTGTAATGTGGCAAAGCACCAAGATGCACTTCTCAGCCGTTGTTGAGAAAATCGACAGTTAAAAGAAACCGTTGCGGTGAAATACTCTCTATGATTGATAATTTTCTACAGCGTCGAGGCGCAGCGGTAAGCACTCGAGTTCGTAATCCGAAGGTCGCCAGATCGAATCTCGCGCCATGCAACTTTTTTTTATTATTAGTTTTTTGTAATATATATATATATATATATATATATATATATAAACTATTAATGAATTGCTTATGCATGTTGGTGAAGGCGGATCCCTCTCCAATTGTACCGCCTCCATTTTTCCGTTTGTTTAACAGGGTGTACCAAAGCTCTCACGTCCGCACTGATTTTCGACCATGTTATAAGTTGCGCTAGGGACCGCATCTACCTTCTTTCGAAGTTAGCAGGCAACTACGCTGTTATGCGGCGGCTCGTTTCGGCCCGTTCAACATCTGTCCTTCAAGTGTAACGAGCGAGTAACGGAGTTTATATTTCATACATGCCACAGCAAATTTGTGTTCGTGGGGTCTCTGTTCTAATTCGAACGTTTGACTTATGCTATATGTATTCGTTTCGGAATATCGTTTCTACGTCTTCCGTTAACTATATGTGGTTAACATTATGAAGAAAATTAATAACATTTGTGAAATACAAATTCGTTTTATCTTTAAATATGTCTGCTTGTGTCTGTATATGTGTGGATGGATATGTGTGTGTGTGCGAGTGTATACCCGTCCTTTTTTCCCCCTAAGGTAAGTCTTTCTGCTCCTGGGATTGGAATGACTCCTTACCCTCTCCCTTAAAACCCACATCCTTTTGTCTTTCCCTCTCCTTCCCTCTTTCCTGATGAGGCAACAGTTTGTTGCGAAAGCTTGAATTTTGTGTGTGTGTTTGTGTTTGTGTGTCTATCGACGTGCCGGCACTTTCGTTTGGTAAGTCACATCATCTTTGTTTTTAGATATGTTTTTTTCCCAACGTGGAATGTTTCCTTCTATTATATATATATGTGTGTGTGTGTGTGTGTGTGTGTGTGTGTGTGTGTGTGTGTGTGTGTGCGCGCGCGTGCGTGCGTGCGTACACACATTTGAATTACAAAAAAAAAAACGTTGCATGGCGCGAGATTCAATCCGGTGACCTTCGGATTAAGAACCCGAGCGCTTACCGCTGCGCCACGACGCTGTAGAAAATTATTAATCATAGAGAGTATTTCACCGCAACGGTTTCTTTTAACTGTCGATTTTCTCGACAACGGCTGAGAAGTGCATCTTGGTGCTTTGCCACATTACACCTCTGGCCATGAGCATTTATTATGCGCAGTACGAATCGAATCTGAATTTCACAATTGGCGGCCTCCCCTTGTTAGGATCCCAGTACCTGGACTGAGAGGTTTACCCCTGTTAGTGTTGAGGTTGGTGGTGGAAGCCTACCCGTCTGGTAGATTTCGTTGCACCGTTAGTTAGGTGAAGCTCGGTGGAGAAAGGACACTCTGCAGCTAGCGGTTGGTGAATATAGTTCGCAGGTCCCAGAGGTGGTTTCTGCTGACAGGAAGTAAGTCGAATTAGAACTTCCTTATGTTAAACTCATGGAATATTTAAGTACTTCAGCTTAACTGAAGAGTGTGTAGTTATGTATTTTTGGAATGTGGCATAATTATTTTATTAAAGTTGGCGATGATGGTGGTTTGAAATTAAAAGTGCAGAAGTTGCTTTGTTCCTTTCGGACATCACGGTGTGGAATTTCTAGCAGGGAATATGTTTAGGAAAAGCTAGTCAGTATAACTTCAGGTGAATGTGAGAATAATAGTGTTTTCGAGCGAGTGTGACTTTTTATTGTTCTTATTTTCTATTCTCTCTTTGTGTTCGTCTTGTACCTCGTGTGTGGTAACCTATGATCCTTCTGGTCTACTACAGCACTGCAGTAGGTTTTCATATTACCAGTTAAATTGTTTCGTGTGTATAATTTCAGTAAAATACCAGTTTTTTGTGCGCATAGAGCAAATGTTTGTAACGGTTTGTTTCTGAATGGACCACGTGTCAGTTGAAACAATTGGGGGGGGGGGGGGGTGTTTCTCCCTGGCTGAGTTAATTTTATTTTGTGGTGGCAAAATCATTCTGGTATTGCACCATTAAAATTTCTTACATTTGTGCTTGGCTTAATGTCTAATTTCTGAACAGTTAACTCGTGATCAAGTTTACCATGTGCTGAAGTTCGGCCGTTTGTAAGCGGCAGGCACGGATTCCGCATTGTATATCTAGTATACAAACCTTGCGAAATGGATAAACCTCTTTCCAAGCTAGTGCATGAGCATAATGGTGATAGGTAACTCTCTGAACTATTTCTGTTGTGGGTATGATTGAATTACTGTGTTCCACTTCCCTTGTGTGTGCTTTTTAATTGCACTATTCTACCATTTTTGACGAATTATTTAGTTAAATTTTTTATTCAGGCACCAGTCTTATGTATTCATTGGATGTGCATCAAATTCAGTCATGAAATAAATGTGCTAAGTAAAAGATAAATTCAGCGTGCTTTATCTTTTCATTGGTGCCACTTTACAAATTAATATTCTGTTCCCTGATTTTTTTTAAAGTTAATCTGCTTGCTTGTGATGAACAAAAATGGGAGTCAAAATCAAAGTGAATGGCGTACTGTCTCAAAGTTAAGGAATTCACATGTAATTAAACAAGCTCATTGATGTACGACATACAATGCTGTTCATCTTGTTAGTTTCTTTGAAAAAAATTGCATTCTTATATTTAAATTCTTATTTAAATTAAACTGATAATTTCCAATTTGGTCTTTTGTTAATTGTTAGGAAGGGCTTGGGCTGGTGGCGACCCTGTAATTTTTAAATTTATAATTTTGCTTGTGAGGTGGCTTAACCAGAAATTACGCACAAGGGTTACATCTCCATTATTCTTGGTACGTAACGTATGTTGAGCCTTGGCTAGGATCCGTTTACAGTTCTACATACATACTTTACAGTTGAATAGCTGAAGTCTTAAGAATTCTTTGTTGTTGGCACTGGTAGGAGGAACTCAGATGATTGAAAAAGTAAAACTAAAATTTAGGTGTGGTTTTCAGCATCATTAAATACATGGTGTTTCAAACAATTAATCAGATTTAACAGGACTTTATCTTCTACTTGAACGAAGATAGAAGCTTGAGGTGAATTTTAACTTACACACAGGGCTACAAAGTTCTTATTTTACAGCTAGTGCCATTGCATTTGACATGCATGCACATACAACCTTGGAGTACATTTTTCATTTACCTTTCTCAAAAGTTCAGTATGCCCTGTACAAAAACGTACATCCAGACAATAGTCATACTCATCCCATACTTCTGTGAGCACATCTAGACGTACTGCATACACCACTGTTGCTGCTTGGCACAAAAATTCATTCAAAGTTAGACAAATCCTTTGCCAAACTTCCACAAATAAGTCACATACATTGAGATCAGGTTATATTGGAGGCCAATGGTGCAGTGTGAGATATATGCCTCTTTTGGCCAGTTCATTGCTGTGGCAACTCATTGTTAAGAAATGCTCTGAAATGCATGTTAGTGGTGCTGAACCGTGCTGAAAAATAAAATTTTTGGCATTTTATTGCAATTTTGGAAAAAGCCAGATCTCTAAATGTCTTTTTGGCATGTAAGAATCGGCTGAAAATCATTTTAGGAAATTGCCCAAAACATGAAGCTATGGCCTTTGACTGCTATGTTCCCCTTATTCTCAATTCTGGTAGTTATCTTGTTCAGTTAAATGGAACATAGTCTTAACACCAAAAACTAAAGGTTGAGGAATTATCTTCTTTCTCCACACACAGAATGATTTCACGAAACTTAACATGTCATTTTCGGTAATGAAGGGCTTGTGCCAATTTGACTCTTGTGTAGTATGAAACAAGTATGTTGCTTTAAAACAAAGGGGGGGACACATGAGAAATGACCAACTCGCAGATGGCATGAGGAGTTGACGTACATTTGCTATATTCAAAGCTTTACAGTGTGCTGTATGTCTGGTTTACCCTTAAATAAACAAGCAGTATCTGCAAATAGTTGTCAAATAGTTTTAGCTGTTTGACTTGCAATGTTGGACTCTAAACGAAAATCACACCACACAGTTTTATGTGAAGTGCACCTGTTGAAATGAAGAAAACAAATGACCTTTTATCGCTATCACCATTTCGACTTGATCTGCTTTGTGTAACGAATGAAAGAGCAGTCGAGCTTCACCAGGGAGACCCCTAACCCCACAGGTAAGTCACAAGGTGAGAGATCTGGAAACCCAGGAGGACACAGGCGATGAAGTTCATCTTCTATTTCTCCTCTTCTATAACGTCAGATGTGCTTAGAGAATTTCTCTCTGTTACATAAGATGGTATGTAAAGACCACATTTTTATCCCCCCAAACCTGACACTCTTGAAAGTTTGTGGCATAACATTTCTGAAGCTGATACCAGCTGCTTCATGTGCGGCAGGAAATGAGCAACAGTTTTGATGTTTGTCATGTAACTTGTGGTGCTTAGATTGAATGCATAAAAATTGGACCTTTACTCTTTCCATGAACATTGGAGCTGCATGTCTGTCTTTTGTAGTTTGGAAGCAACAAATGTTCAAAACCTGTTCCTTATTTTTGAATAGCTCTGTACATCAAATATTGCTCTGGATATAGAGGTGATGTTACCGAAGGTTTCACTTTTGTGAGATGACAGAAATATTTTTCCATATGAGACTTCTCAACAGCGTGTATCCCAACAGATTAGGGTTTCACAAGGCTGTAAACTCTGGTAGAGAGATAAAATATGAACAGCATAATAGCTGTCGAACAGAAATTTTGTTGCTTATTGTTTGCTATTGTCTAATAATAGTATGATGTTGACCTGTGAAGCACGGCACCCTTATGAATAAATGGAACTACACACACCTATGCAGTAGCGTATAACACTACATTTCACCCTTACCTCAGCCGCAACATGCTGTGGCATGGATTCCCCAAAATGCAGAAAATGGTGAGTAATCTTGATGCATAACTGCACATTTCCCACAGTCTCGCTCTGAGCGCAAGTTATCCTTGTGCTGCACAAACACTTTCATGTTGTGAGCGATCCTCAAAGAATTTTGGCTTCATTTTGAAGTGACAGGATGGAGCAATATGTCAAGGGTACAGGTCACTTCAGAGATGCTGTAGGTGAGCATGACTAAAAGTGATCAGAGAGTAGGTTCCCATGCCAGTTGCTGGTGAGACACATTGGCAGATAGATTTGGGGTTACCATTTCTTCCTATGTAAACATGTGCCACAAGAGAATGCTTCCACCACCTACCTGAACAGTGCCCTATTGGCAAGCCACACACATTGCCTAATGTTTTCCAGTGTACTGGTAGCCTGGCATCAGCTTGGGTCTTCCTGTCCGATGTGAAGTACATATCATCCTAGTTTTAGAAAACTCTTAGGTGAAAAAATTGATTTTTGCATATCTTACAGTCTGATACTTCTGCTTGGCAAAGCTTCCATAGATACTGTACCACCTCAAATTCAGTAAAATGTTGCATGAAGATGTAAAGATTTTGCAGGGGCAAAAATGCGCTGTGTAAACTTTGTGTTTGGTTGATTTTAGCTAACACATTGCAGTGTATGAAACCTAGATAAGACATTGAAATATTATTTAAAATTGGGAGCAGAAGGATATCTCATTTCATTCTTGAGTTATTAGTTTTAATATCCGAATGATGGTTGTGCTCGACGCACCCTTTCACATCATTGCACGTTGCAGATCGTGTGGTCATTACAGTAATCATATGTCATAAACAATTTGAGATATCGAAATGAGGTTTCTTGCAAATGATAGCACACAATGAAACTTGAAACCTTTTTGTTTACAAGATTCGAGGTAACTCGTCCATAGCAGTGAGGGGTTGGTGACTAAGGGCACATTCAGACATCCATAGCAGTGTCGGAAAACCCAAGCAGCACATGTACACATATCCACAACACCTGGGAAACGGCACAATAGGACATATATACATGCCGACAGCAATGAAAAGGTTAACCTTTGTGCCCTTTTATGTGCAGTGGCCAGAGATATGCATGTGAAGCAGCAGCTCCTATTATTCATAGTGAGATGATGGTACTGATGGTATGGCTGCTCACGCACTGTTGTCTAAATGCTGAACTGGTAAGTGATTTACTGGTCTGTGGCCTGTTATAATTGTCTGAAATCGCCATCACTAACACTCAGTTGACCATGACACTTTATATGAAGGTGATTTTCCCTGAATTTAGGTGCTCGTGGTACTTTCTTGACAGTGTGATACCTGAAAAGATTACCACCTGTGTGATTTTGGCACTGGAGCATCCCATTCCTTAAGTGCCAGTGATCTGATTGTGGTAAAATTTGCTGCTATTGTACAGATTGTCCATACTGGACTAGATTGTCATGCCAATTGAAAAATAAAAGATCTTACGACAACATAGTATTGTGATAAGCCAAGTTCTTCCATTTGCTGTGGTGATAGAAGTTCTCTGTTTCCAATGCAGAGCAATCTCTTAAGTTTTTCATATTCATATGTTTAATATGATTTGGAATTATTATTTATGAAAATAAGTCTTTGAGTCATTGCATTTTAAGTGGCTACCTCTCATTACACAGTTAGTATTTGCAGAAACAATAGATTACACTAGTTGTGTGCTTTCGGGTAAATGCGGGTAAATGTCGTCAGTGTGTTGATAATTAACTTAATTTACATACTGTCACCTCTGAGAGGAAGTGGTTTTCTGCCTAGTGTTACTGCTTTCATTTAATACAAAGTATTGTGCTTCCTACTAAAGGGTTATTTTTGTTGCAGGAGGATGAGGATGGCCACCTAGTTGTGTTACAGATAATCCAGGATTTGATGACAAAAGCACAGGATATATTTCTGGATCACTTTGCCAAACTTGGAGTTTTTTCCAAGGTGCTACAACTTGCTGGTCCACAAGATGCAGTGGAGAAGAAAGAAGAACCTCCTGTAAGCTGCTTTTGTGTGTGTGTGTGTGTGTGTGTGTGTGTGTGTGTGTGTGTGTGTGTGTGTACTTGTTGCTATCCCTCAGGCTTCTCTCCATCACCAAATTCCCCATTACTTGGTACTAGGGAATGTGTCATATCAACATTACCTCCTTTCTCAGTCAAGTTGTGCTATTAAAGTATTTTCTACCCTACTCAAATCATCGCCTCTTTGTTATCCAGTTTACCTGTTTAGGTTCAACATTCCGTGTTGTTCTCTGTATTGTTTGTTTCATTTCTAAAGATGACCACATTTTATGTTTCTGTTCTTCACAAATGCTTTTTGTGCTGTTACCGGGTGAATGTGCACAATAATCTTTTACTCCATGGCTGCAGAGAGCGAGCGTTTGAAACTTCACTGGCAGAAGTGAATCTGTGTAGAGGAGTCATGCCTGGAGAGCTCAGTTGGTAAAAGCATTGCCTGTTAAAGCTAGGATCTGGGTTAGAGTCCTGATTTTAACTTGTCAAGAAGATGGAAGTGATCTGTAGAACTCTATTCGGAAGCCTCTCAACAATTAGAAAACTACCTGTTGGAATATGTTCAAATTGCATGTGAATGTATTACTGTGGATGTCCTGGTCTGTGTTGAAAAACCCCTAACACCTCTTAAAGTTTTCATATGTGAGCTATTTCATAAAATTCATCTGCCCCACAGTTTGTTTGGTCTAATTATTATTTTTTTAAATTTTGTGTAACCATTATGACATTGTATAGAAACTTCTTACATTAGATGAATTTGTGAGGTCCAAATGAATTCAGTATCACAGAGTGAGGTCAGCAGCAGTTAAGATGTTGGACTTGTATTTGTTGGGAGTAGGTTTCAAACTCTGGTCGGCCATCATGTTTAAGTTTACTGTAGTTTGTGGATACAATTTTGGGCAAATGCCAGACAATTCCTGTGTAAAGACATTCTTCTGACACTCCGTCTATAAAAATTACACAATCAGTTTATGCAGTATTCATAGAGGAAAAGTAAAAAAGATATCAGAATCACTCTTATTAGTTTATTTTCATTCAGACATATTCTTCCTCTTTCGTGTTATAAGCAAGTTTTCCACCTCAACGTTACATTTATTGGCAATCACATATTTTAATTTCTCTTTGTGAGCTTTGAAATGTAGCACATTACTCTGCCTGATTTATATTGATGAATATGCAAAGTTTATGAAAAAATTAAATAATGAAATATTTAATTTTACAGTTATCAAGTGATACCTATTACTAATTGATACAGTCTTAATTATCTATCACTCTGTTGTTGTTCTCAATCCAAACCAAAACTTATCATTTAACAGACTGTCGGTTCTCTCTCTCTCTCTCTCCTCTCTCTCTCTCTCTCTCTCTCTCTCACACACACACACACACACACACACACACACACACACACACAGAGAGAGAGAGAGAGAGAGAGATATTTAGCAGAAAGAAATCACAAACTTGTAATTAAATTGCGGTTAAATAGGCAGAAAGATGTTTTTGGTTGCAAAATCCTTGAATTCCCTCTACCTCCATCCCCCCCGCCCCTCCCCATTGCACCAGTGCCACATGTTATTATGGTAACCATAAATATGTTGTCTATCTTTCCCTACTTTGAACATTCACGTTTGGCTATTATTTTCCAATTGTTTCCCTTTTAGGAGGAGACAGAGCAACAACCACCAGAACCTGCTGTTGAGGATGCTAAAGAGATGGTTGCTGGCAAGGCTTACCATTGGCGTGACTGGTGCTTGTGTCGTGGACGTGACTGCTTGTACATATGGTCGGATGCAGCAGCACTTGAACTGTCAAATGGTAGCAATGGCTGGTTTCGCTTCATCCTTGATGGCAAACTCGCAACAATGTATTCGAGTGGGAGCCCTGAGGGAGGCACTGATAGCTCTGGTGTGTTACGGTTTGAACAACTAAAGATACATGTTGCGTAAATGCTCTCTGAGATGTTGTGGTCATTTAGTTGCTCAATAATAACAGTGTGTGTCTCGACTACAGTATTTTATTGACTGTTACACTTTACACATTTTTGCATTATGCCATTTTCAGAAGATCGATAATAAAATGGGCATCAGTGAGAATAGTACGATAACATCCAAAGCATGACAAGCAGATGAAACTTAACACTGACACAGAATTATAACATAGTTTTACAGATAACAAAAAGCAGAATGAATCTGTCCAGTATAGGTACATAGTTATCTCGTCGAGCTTGGTGAAATGACTTGTAAATGCAAACTGTTTAGCACGCACTCACAAATCCGTAAGAAGAGCAGACCACCAAATTGCATTCCACATATGATGGTTATATTTATACAGTTACTCGTCATACGTAATATTTGTACAAAAAATACGTAGTAATGAATACACAAATATGGATATGATCAAACATAATCACTGTTATGACTAAGAAGAGCACACAAAGCTAAAATTGTAAAGTTGTCTTCTAGTGTGCAGTGATGAGCATGTTGTATGAGGTTTAGTAGGTGGTGGCTAATTGTAAGGACATCAGAATGATACATCGGGAATGCACAGGGCATCAAAATCTGATGACTTACCATAACCACCATAAAATAATGAAATTAAGAACCATAGTACTGCAGTGTTGCAGAGGTAAAAGTAACTCACATCTTCAAACAGTGGGAACTCGAGGATGGAATAAAAATAATATAAGGAATAGATTTCTACTTATTGTAAAGATGACCCATGGAGTTACTGACAGCCATAACAAAAAGACGGTTACACATGCAACTATTGGCCAAAGCCTTCCTCAGCAAAGAAAACGTACGCGCATTCACACAAGCAAGTGCACCTCGTGCATACGCTGCCGCCACCACCAGCATCTCCGGCCAGAATGTCAATGAAATGGCATTCTGGTCGGAGCTACCGGTGGCGGCGGCAAGAGTGTGTTTGAGGTGTGCTTGCTTTTGTGTGTGTGTGTGTGTGTGTGTGTGTGTGTGTGTGTGTGTGTGTGTGTGTGTGTGTATTGGACATATTCATTCTGCTTTTTGATATCAAACAAAGTTGTTCTTTGGGTAAGTGTTAAGTTTTATTTGCTTGTTGTGTGGTACTTACTATTTTTGTTGTTATCACACGTTTCTCACTGATACCCATTTTACAAAAGATTTGATATGGAGGACATCTGCATCTAAGTAAGATTCATAAAGTAAGAATCTGCTTCACTTGTAATAAAAATTTAACTTGTGATGGGTTTCTGAGCAGGAGAGCTCCATCCTCGCATGCCAATGACTGTAAAGACTGTATTTACAGTTGTTAGCACCTGAGGTTGGAGCTCTTAATGCTCTGAAACTGGTTGTGCAGTTAAAGAAATCATTATTACAACTGATTCATATTCTTAGTTTACAGATACCAATTTCATTATAGATTCTTTGAAAATGATGCAATGCTGAAACTCTTAAGATATAATAAAATCAAGAAAACAATGTGCTCAAGACAAATAATGTTGCTGTAGATGAAAAATTAAACTTACTGTTATGTTTGAGTCTTACTTAGTTTTGAAATTTAGATTTTTTTGTCTCTTCATAATGTCTATCAGCTGTTCTAAAATATGTGTCAAGTGGGGAAAATGGTAGCTAATAATTGCATAAGCATTATAAGTCATTTTGCTTTTGCAGCCCAGCTCATTGCAAATCATAAAAACTTTTTATTTTGTTGAATGCCCCCAGGAAAATATTTTAGTAGTGGTGTTAATGTTATAATGTAATACAGTGTTAGAAGTATCTGTAATTCCACTGATTGGAAGTCGGTCTCCAGTACTTTGGCTCTGGATTGATTTTCTTGTAGATTGGTTGTATTCCTCAAGAGCATTCGTGTGAAGGGAGTCGTGAAAGAAATTAAGTTCTCTGTTACTGTATGGCACTGTTCAGGGCTCTGCAGACTTGCTTATTTAAGTACTTTTATAATAAATATGGGCTAACTGTAAGAGTGAATGAGTGAGTTTGAATGTTGAATGATCGGTACTTGTGAGTCACTCAGTATATGGAAAGTGTAGTATGTAACAACCGTGTGTGTAGGGTTACCATACATCCACATTGACATGGGCATGCTCACATTTTATCATTTAATATAATAACCCCATACATTTTTAGAGTTTCTCTAATGTCTGCATTTTTTAGTTTTAGGAATTAAGATCTTTTAAGTGTAAAATTTAATTTTGGACATTCCAATTGCAAAAACTTCAAATGTTTGTATCAACAAAAGGATCTTTAAAAATAATTCAGTTCAGTAAAAAACACACATGAGCCATGTGGGATGTTCGTAATATTTGTTATTTTGTTTGTTATTTACGTAATATAGCCATTTGATGACATAAAATTTAACTAATGGTGTTTCATTCAGCAGTCCTAAAGGGACTGGTCTAATCTTGATAGGAAAATGCATCATTGTTATATAGCAACATTTAAAAAAGTAAATAAAAGTTAAATTCTAGCATTGCTATATATGATAGGGTTCAACAATGTTTACATTATTCTATCCTCTTACAGAGATCCAGACTAGAACTGGCCTAAAAATGAGTTGTTCAGTACTGTTAAGGGTCTAGCCATTTTTGGGTTTAAAAATTTGGTAACCCTACATGTACAGATCATTGGGCTTTGAGTATGAGCACATGTGAGGTATAGTTGGGTTTGCATGTGTGAGCAGTGGGTAAACTAGAAGTTACACTGTGTCTTGAAACCTGGTCCTAGCACATAGCTTTCTGTGAGAAAACACTGAGATGACTAATATGGTTGACATGTCATACTGACAGAAGGCACAGTGCTGGCAGTGTATTACCCTTTTACTCCATAAAATAATACTGATGCCTGATATTTAACCCACAGTTATTTAGTGATTAGAAACTTGGGTACTGTAACAATTACTGACTGTTAGAGTAGTTTTCTTTCATGTTTGGACTTTATAACCTCTGGTGGAGCACCAGTGTGAATGGCAATCTGTTATCTTACGACTTTAATGCATAGGTCCATTATGCTAAAAATAATTGTCTTCAGAAAATGATTCAGGAAGTATCACATCAATAATAATGATTCTTGTGTGAATAAAAGATGTCACTTGCAGAGGTAATGTGTAGGCTAGGGTAATTGGCAACCAGATTATTGGACTGTATCAATTGCCAATAAGATTACAGGAATTGAACTATAGTGTAATCTGATTAATTGTAATAGAAGAAATTCCCCATCCAAATTACAGAGATATTAACTACAACAGTTACCTGAAGCTATAATTAGAAATAAAACAATACTGTGTAATACATTTAATTCAGAAGCAACTGATGTAGTGATATTACAATAATGAACATTAAGATCAAACAGATGAAAGTTACAAAACATATTCAAAGTTTACATATGCACCAATGGACATATTCATTACCGTGTTGTTGTTGTGGTCTTCAGTCCTGAGACTGGTTTGATGCAGATCTCCATGCTACTCTATCCTGTGCAAGCTTCTTCATCTCCCAGTACCTACTGCAACCTACATCCTTCTGAATCTGCTTAGTGTATTCATCTCTTGGTCTCCCCCTACGATTTTTACCCTCCACGCTGCCCTCCAATACTAACTTGGTGATCCCTTGATGCCTCAGAACATGTTCTACCAACCGATCCCTTCTTCTGGTCAAGTTGTGCCACAAACTCCTCTTCTCCCCAATCCTATTCAGTACCTCCTCATTAGTTATGTGATCTACCCATCTAATCTTCAGCATTCTTCTGTAGCACCACATTTCGAAAGCTTCTATTCTCTTCTTTTCCAAACTATTTACCGTCCATGTTTCACTTCCATACATGGCTACACTCCATACAAATACTTTCAGAAATGACTTCCTGACACTTAAATCTATACTCGATGTTAACAAATTTCTCTTCTTCATAAACGCTTTCTTTGCCATTGCCAGTCTACATTTTATATCCTCTCTACTTCGACCATCATCAGTTATTTTGCTCCCCAAATAGCAAAACTCCTTTACTACTTTAAGTGTCTCATTTCCTAATCTAATACCCTCAACATCACCCGACTTAATTCGACTACATTCCGTTATCCTCGTTTTGCTTTTGTTGATGTTCATCTTATATCCTCCCTTCAAGACACCATCCATTCCGTTCAACTGCTCTTCCAAGTCCTTTGCTGTCTCTGACAGAATTACAATGTCATCGGCGAACCTCAAAGTTTTTATTTCTTCTCCATGGATTTTAATACCTACTCCGAATTTTTCTTTTGTTTCCTTTACTGCTTGCTCAATATACAGATTGAATAACATCGGGGAGAGGCTACAACCCTGTCTTACTCCCTTCCCAATCACTGCTTCCCTTTCATGTCCCTCGACTCTTATAACTGCCATCTGGTTTCTGTACAAATTGTAAATAGCCTTTCGCTCCCAGTATTTTACCCCTGCCACCTTTAGAATTTGAAAGAGAGTATTCCAGTCAACATTGTCAAAAGCTTTCTCTAAGTCCACTAATGCTAGAAACGTAGGTTTGCCTTTCCTTAATCTTTCTTCTAAGATAAGTCGCAAGGTCAGTATTGCCTCACGTGTTCCAGTATTTCTACGGAATCCAAACTGATCTTCCCTGAGTCGGCTTCTACTAGATTTTCCATTCGTCTATAAAGAATTCGTGTTAGTATTTTGCAGCTGTGGCTTATTAAACTGATTGTTCGGTAATTCTCACATCTGTCAACACCTGCTTTCTTTGGGATTGGAATTATTATATTCTTCTTGAAGTCTGAGGGTATTTCGCCTGTTTCATACATCTTGCTCACCAGATGGTAGAGTTTTGTCAGGACTGGCTCTCCCAAGGCCGTCAGTAGTTCCAATGGAATGTTGTCGACTCCGGGGGCCTTGTTTCGACTCAGGTCTTTCAGTGCTCTGTCAAACTCTTCACGCAGTATCGTATCTCCCATTTCATCTTCATCTACATCCTCTTCCATTTCCATAATATTGTCCTCAAGTACATCGCCCTTGTATAGACCCTCTATATACTCCTTCCACCTTTCTGCCTTCCCTTCTTTGCTTAGAACTGGGTTTCCATCTGAGCTCTTGATGTTCATACAAGTGGTTATCTTATCTCCAAAGGTCTCTTTAATTTTTCTGTAGGCAGTATCTATCTTACCCCTAGTGAGATAAGCCTCTACATCCTTATATTTGTCCTCTAGCCGTCGCTGCTTAGCCATTTTGCACTTCCTGTCGATCTCATTCTAGAGACGTTTGTATTCCTTTTTGCCTGCTTCATTTACTGAATTTTTATATTTTCTCCTTTCATCAATTAAATTCAATATTTCTTCTGTTACCCAAGGATTTCTACTAGCCCTCGTCTTTTTACCTACTTGATCCTCTGCTGCCTTCACTACTTCATCCCTCAAAGCTACCCATTCTTCTTCTACTGTATTTCTTTCCCCCATTCCTGTCAATTGTTCCCTTATGCTCTCCCTGAAACTCTGTACAACCTCTGGTTCTTTCAGTTCATCCAGGTCCCATCTCCTTAAATTCCCACCTTTTTGCAGTTTCTTCAGTTTTAATCTACAGGTCATAACCAATAGATTGTGGTCAGAGTCCACATCTGCCCCTGGAAATGTCTTACAATTTAAAACCTGGTTCCTAAATCTCTGTCTTACCATTATATAATCTATCTGATACCTTTTAGTATCTCCAGGGTTCTTCCATGTATACAACCTTCTATCATGATTCTTAAACCAAGTGTTAGCTATGATTAAGTTGTGCTCTGTGCAAAATTCTACCAGGCAGCTTCCTCTTTCATTTCTTAGCCCCAATCCATATTCACCTACTACGTTTCCTTCTCTCCCTTTTCCTACACTCGAATTCCAGTCACCCATGACTATTAAATGTTCGTCTCCCTTCACTATCTGAATAATTTCTTTTATTTCCTCATACATTTCTTCAATTTCTTTGTGATCTGCAGAGCTAGTTGGCATATAAACTTGTACTACTGTAGTAGGTGTGGGCTTCGTATCTATCTTGGCCACAATAATGCGTTCACTATGCTGTTTGTAGTAGCTTACCCGCATTCCTATTTTCCTATTTATTATTAAACCTACTCCTGCATTACCCCTATTTGACTTTGTGTTTATAACCCTGTAGTCACCTGACCAGAAGTCTTGTTCCTCCTGCCACCAAACTTCACTAATTCCCACTATATCTAACTTTAACCTATCCATTTCCCTTTTCAAATTTTGTAACCTACCTGCCCGATTAACGGACCTGACATTCCACGCTCCGATCCGTAGAACGCCAGTTTTCTTTCTCCTGATAACGACATCCTCTTGAGTAGTCCCCGCCCGGAGATCCGAATGGGGGACTATTTTACCTTCGGAATATTTTACCCAAGAGGACGCCATCATCATTTAATCATACAGTAAAGCTGCATGCCCTCGGGAAAAATTACGGCCGTAGTTTCCCCTTGCTTTCAGCCGTTCGCAGTACCAGCACAGCAAGGCCGTTTTGGTTATTGTTACAAGGCCAGATAAGTCAATCATCCAGACTGTTGCCCTTGCAACTACTGAAAAGGCTGCTGCCCCTCTTCAGGAACCACACGTTTGTCTGGCCTCTCAACAGATACCCTTCCGTTGTGGTTGTACCTACGGTACGGCTATCTGTATCGCTGAGGCCCGCAAGCCTCCCCACCAACGGCAAGGTCCATGGTTCATGGGGGTTCAAAAACGGAAGTCTGAACTGAACTGGAAATTTATATGCTGCATTTATCAAACAAAGACTGTTACACACTGAGCAGTCGGCCAAAGCTTTCTTCACAAAAGGATGGGAAAAACACACCATTCACACAAGCAAGCATATGTCGTGCACAAATGGCCACTATCTCCAGCTCCTTTGGCCAGACTGCGACTGTTATGTTGAGCGAAAGCAGCCATCCTGAGTGAGGCAGGCAAGATGAAGGGATAGCGGTGTACAGGTGAGGGGAGAGAAGTGCCCTGTCTAGCAGTGTGTGCAAGAACTAGAAGGCTGCAGGACAATGTTGCCAGATGCAGCATTGAGAGGCTGTGGTGGCAGGAGGGGGAAGGGAGCAGAAAAGGAGGGGGAGCAGGGGGTAGGGGAAAGGACTGATGGTTGCATAAGCAGTGTGTGCCACGCAGTGAGGTTGAGGGGACATTGAGTGGGAGGAGGTGATAGAACAGAGAGGATTGGAAACTATTGGTTGAAGGGTTTGGGGACAATAAGTTACAATTGGTTGAGACCATGATAATTTCGGGAGAGGAGAATGTGTTTAAGGGGTCTGCCATCTGCATATTTCGGAAAATGCACTTCTCGCTTCATCTTTATGACACCCACCTTTTACATGCTTTCCAAAATCCACACACATGCAACAGTCCTGGAAATCCAATTGCAGCTGATAATTGCACCACCTCTGGAAGAATTTCAGCGCTCATTGAAGAACATTTCCAATCAACTGCCTGAAATCTAGCCTCCCATGTCAAAGGTACCAACCACTTCCTTCACCAACTCTACTCCATCCCCACCCCTTTACCTCATAGATTCCTAATTGTCACTGTTAACGACACTTCCGTGTACACCAACATCCCTCATGCCAATGGTCTTGCCACTATAGAACAGTATGTCTCCCAAAGTCCTTCAGACTACCATCCCATAGCCTCACTCCTCATACACATTACTAACTATAAGCTAACACCCAATTACATCTCCTTTGAAGGGAAAATAAACATACAAATCCGGGCACAGCCATGGGTACTTGACCTTCCTAGCTTCCTGAAACTCCAAACCCCTAATCTGGTGTGGGTTCACTTATTATATCTTCATTATGTGGACTTTGGGGCCAAGACACCCTGCCCTCATTCCTTCAACAACCTCAATGCCTTCTCTCCCAACAGCTTCACCTGGTACTCTGCAACCCAGCATGACACCTACCTGGCTGTAGACCACCATCTTTCTGATGGCTCCATCCATACCTCTTTCCACATTAAACGTACTACCCACTAACAGTACTCACATTTCGATAGCTGCTATGCCCTCCACACCAAAAAATTCCATCCACACGGCCACTTGCGGATTGCATACTGCAGTGACATGAACTCCCTTACCCGACATGGGGTATGTCTTACAAAGGTCTCCACAGACAGGCACTGTTCATGATACCTAGTCCACAAATAATTTCTTGTGCCATATCTCCTCACACCCCTGAATCCTCCCACCACCCCCTTCATCAGTGGAACAACTAAACCACATCCTCTGTCAGGGCTTTGATTACCTGTCATCATGCCCTGAAATGAGGGACATGCTACCCAAGATTCTTCCATCGCCTTCTAAGGTGGTGGTCTGTTGCCCATGCAACCACATCATCATCAAAGTCCATTCCTATGCCACTCCCAATCCAAACCCCTTCCTCTATCTACTCCTCTTCTTTACTGTTACACCGTGTGGGAAACCCATGTACAAGACCTGCTCTATCCATCCACCCAGCATTTCCTCTTTCACTCCTGCAACATGCTTATCCTCTTATCCTATCTCATCAGAGGCCACACCACCTGTGAAAGCACCATGTCATATGTCAGCTCCACTTCAGTCATTACACAGGTTTTTATATTGGCGTGACTACCAACCAGCTGTCCACCAGGCTGAATGGGCACTGCCAACTTCTAGACAAGAGCAAAGTAGAGCACCCTATAGCACAACATGCAGCTGAATATAATATGCATGATTTCAGAGGGTGTTACAAAACCAGAGTTATTTGGATCCTCCCCTCTATCACCAGGTTTTCTGAGCTGCGCAGATGGACGTTATTCTGACAACACATTCTCCACTCCCGAAATTATCCTGACCCAACCTATGATAACCTACTGTCCTCACACCCTCCACCCAAGTTTCTTCCCCTCTGCTGTATGACTTCCTACCATTTCATGTCCTCTCACCCTCATTCTGTGCCACACTCTGCCAACGCACCCACTGGTCTTCTTACCTCTCTACTCCTCTCCTTCTCTGCTACCCCTCCACAGCCTCCTGATGCTGTGCCTGGCACGTTGTCCTACTGCCTTCTAGTCCCCGTACACTCTGCCAGATGGGGGTATTCTCATTCTCTCCCACCCTCCCCCTCTCCCTCCCCCCTCCCACCCTCCCCTCCCACCCCCTCCCCTCCCACCCCCTCCCACCCCTCCCCCTCCCGTCTCCCCCTCCCGTCTCCCCCTCCCGTCTCCCCCTCCCGTCTCCCCCTCCCCATCTCTCCCCCTCCCCGTCTCTCCCCTCCCCGTCTCTCCCCCTCCCCATCTCTCCCCCTCCCCATCTCTCCCCCTCCCCATCTCTCCCCCTCCCCCTCCCCATCTCTCCCCCTCCCCATCTCTCCCCCTCCCCATCTCTCCCCCTCCCCATCTCTCCCCCTCCCCATCTCTCCCCCTCCCCATCTCTCCCCCTCCCCATCTCTCCCCCTCCCCATCTCTCCCCCTCCCCATCTCTCCCCCTCCCCATCTCTCCCCCTCCCATCTCTCCCCCTCCCCATCTCTCCCCCTCCCCATCTCTCCCCCTCCCCATCTCTCCCCCTCCCCATCTCTCCCCCTCCCCATCTCTCCCCCTCCCCATCTCTCCCCCTCCCCATCTCTCCCCCCCTCCCCCCCATCTCTCCCCCTCCCCATCTCTCCCCCTCCCCATCTCTCCCCCTCCCCATCTCTCCCCCTCCCCATCTCTCCCCCTCCCCATCTCTCCCCCCTCCCCATCTCTCCCCCTCGCCCGCCGCCTCCCCATCTCTCCCCCTCGCCCGCCGCCTCGCCCCTCGCCCGCCGCCTCCCCATCTCCACACATTTTTATGAACTTTTAAACTGACAGTCATTGATGTTACTTCAGTTGTCCTGTATAGAGAAGTTTGGTGCTAACATAATACAGTCTTGCCTGCGATCTGCACGACACAATTTGTGATACTGGCCAATTTCCAGATTTTTATTTTCTGTTTGAAATGTTACGCAAAAGCCACAGAATGTACGGGAAGAATTTGTGAAGTATGAGAAATATGTGAACTAGCGAGAAAAATAAAATGAAACAAACTTGAATTAGGTGAAAGAAAGGGAAATGAATGAACCAACAGGGGAGAGGGATAGTGACTTCTGTATTTGTAAATAACCTCAGTTCTGCATCTTCTCCAGTCTTCCTGTTGCCGTACATATTCAAGTTTTAATTTGAAAATTAAAACAGCTATTATGTCTCTCTGCATACTGTTTCAAAACTGTAGTCATCGTTTTCATTACCCATTTGTGCTAGTCAATTTAGCAATACACCATTCACATCACTTGCTTTCTTATTTCTTAGTGTTTCAGGGAAAGTATTTGGAAAAGTAATAAATACACTATGTGCCAGTTGTTTTATTGATGTTGTTCCCGTTTTTACATGGTGGCTTGAATATTAAAGTTGTATTTGAGGAAAAATGACTAAGACATTTAAAAACTGAGAGAGAGGTGTACAAAATATGTTTGTATTCAATCCTTGTTTGTAAAGAGCAAACTGCTGCTCATCAGACTCATCAGAGCTATTTCTGTGGTATGCTCTTTATACGGTATTTGTTTTTTCACTTTTCTTGTTTTTAGTTATGCCATCAAGGAGCAGAAATTTTTGTTAGTTTGAAAAGTTATGGATTTAATTTGTGATTTTACAGAAGTATTAAAAATTGTATACAACATAACATAATATTTCTTATCTTATGGTTGAATTTACATGTTGAACATTTTATCAGAAAAAAAACAACCTTATATGGTAGCTGTTAGTGTAATGTTGTAACCCTTTATATTTTTTCACATTACTTGTTTCAGTTAAACACAGTTATAACCGTCTCATACTAAGAAGAGCGTTTAACATTATGACTAGATAGTTGAATGTCAATATACAGTTGAATATCAAATTCATGAGAGTGTTAGTGGCTTAATTAACATCAGTCCTTGCATGAAGCTGTTTGTTTGGTTTTCTACTTCTCATATTTTCTCTAACAGCCTCCTCGGTTTCCTGTTACTAAATATACCCTTTCTTTCTCCCAGGGAAAGGAAGAAACACAGAAACGCTCACAACTGAAGGTAAGGCTATTTAAATTTGGCAAGGTTTTCTAAGAAAGGGGGGTTTAGGTGAATGGGACGAATTCGTGTTGCCCTTCTGGAGCCACATCTTATACAGAAGGTAAGTTACTGAAAGAACTCATGGATGATGACTTGGGAAGTTTCAAATGGAAATCTGGTCATTTCTTTGGTGTTCATTATTTTCAGTTGTGTCAAGTTCTCTGGAATAAAAATATTGATGCCCCCCCCCCCCCCACGGATGGAGTGTAGTTTCCCCTTTTATTCCTCTTACCCAACAGAACACATTGTCATAGCAATGAGAGGTGTCAGCAAAAATTGTCTGGAATATATTCTTTTTTTGCTTGAGGAGGTTGCTTGTGTTCATTGTGTTTATATAGCTCATTAGATGACTTAAATGTGCAATGAAAAGGCAATGGGGACCATTGTTTCCATAAACATCAGGATTACAGTTGGCTGATATTGGTAAAATTTCACACATTACCTGACATAATTTCTGGCTTTACAAATTATGGTAGTAATATTTTCAAAAACCAAAACTATAGTTTAGTGTTGAATTTAACTGATGTTGAGTATAGAATGCTCACTGGCACAGAATACCACAATAAATCTTGATGTGTAGCTGTTAATGTAGAAATGTGAGCTTGAATTGGATTCGTTCCAGTGTGTAGTTCCCAGCCAATGCTCATTTGTGTATTTGTGTAGGTTACAGCAAATCATACAAATATTTCGGACCGCTTCCTGCAGCGATTAGATTATTAAGGACACATTAGAGATACATTTGTGAAAAAGTTTTATCAACCAAGTCCGTGGGGTACTACTAAATAAGATTTGAAGTCCATGAATCTCTGTGATCCAGTGGCTGTTCGCTGTGCAGGCTTGTGGATGCCTTCTTCTCTTGCTGGCTGGTAGCTTGCTTCTCATATCACACAGCTTGTTTGCAGAGTGTGAATCTACCAATTCTGATCTGTGTTGCAAAAAACATTTCTCCTTCAAAGGTTTGTTTCCAAATTAAATCATTTGATGGGCCAGAGTCAACACAGTATGGACTGTCAGCCAAGATATTAATGTAGTACTCCATGCCAAAAAGCATTTATTACTAAATACAGATCAATTTTAATTTGGAATTTTAAACTTAATATATTTCATAATAGTGAAATATTGTGTACCTCTGATTATAACTGAGAGTTGTTTCAATACATCAGTATAGTTTTGACAGGAGTTTTTGGGTAATGCACTTCGAGACAGTGAATGAATTAGCCAGAATTTGTATGAAAATTTATTTATGCTTATTATTCTGGTAGGCCATTCGTGAATAGAACAGGAAAGTAGGGGGGGGGGGGGGCTTCTGGAGTATAGGTGTAGATGTAGATGTAGGGTATCAACTACTCCCAGCTTAGTGCATGAAATGAATTGGTATGCCTTACCTAGAGCATCATCAGATCAGTGAGGTATTAACGTAGTCCAGTCAGTGATGGAAAACTAGGGGGAAAACATCATATAGTCGCAAACTTTTGTGCATTGGTAGGGGGGAGTGTTTCTTGACCATCTCTAAATCGTTGGCTTCTAGTGAAAATGTTTTGCAGTACAAAATTGAACTGCATTAAATTTACTGCAAAAAAGGTCCTTTTCATTTTTTCTCCTGGACTAATAGTTTGCACATTGCAGGGGATGGCAAAACCGTATATTATTAAAAATAGTGTTTCAGTGGTATAAAATCAATGTGTATTGTTAAATAAGAAGAACAAATGTAAAATGTTTGTGTCACATCTAAATACAATAGAACCATATTAATGGATAAGTTTTGTTCTTGGGGTAATACAGGAAGGAAAGGCAGGGAAGGTAGATGGCCGGATTGTAGTTGTACACTTCCCTCTTCCATAGGTCTACAAAGTGAAGAGCGACCCAGGCAGTTTTCCATTTCTCTGTACCACCCATTCACAAAAATCAACTTCGCGGTGCCTCACAAAGTTATACTGATCCTTCCACAGCTTGCCTTAGAAATCACAAATCACTGACACAGTATGCAGCCGTGTCGGGCAGTGTTTATTCTCTGTAAAGTGTGTTAGCGCTACATGGAATACAGATATGAATTACGAAAATATTAATGCAAGAAACGTGCGGACAGAGTCTATGAAAATCTCTGCGCACTGTTCTACATTGCTAGAGGGAAATTGATTTGTAGTCATCCTGTATGGCAGCTGTAACATTCTTCTGGGCAAGGCAACTTCTCCCACCATGAGTGCTGCTTGCTTTTCAGTTTACAGACTGTCTGCACCTATCCAGCATTTTCTGTGCAGGTCTCTCATGTGAGTAGGCAAACTAACTTCACTGAGCTCATGTTCGTATAGTGGGCTTATTTTTAGTTCATTAAGGGAGTATTTATTTGAAATTGCTAATTTAGCTGTTACATAAATAAGCTCAACAGCTGGAGCTGCTAACTATGTACTACACTGAATAGCTTGCCCCAAGTATAACCAGCTGTAGATGTGTATTTGGTAATGTTGATTTCACTGTTTGCACTGTCAATGACTGGAATACTTTTCACAGTGTGATGGTATCGAATGCATCACCCCAGCCTCAGCTCTTCCAACACTGAAGAGGCCCAGAGGCTTAAATTGGCTTTTTATGAACAGAAATAGGTCACATAGGATTATGGAACTTCAGTATTTCAACATTAGACAAACAATACATTACAACAGACAACTGTTCTAGATATGAACTTAATCACTCTCATTCCATCACACATATTCACTCCCACATTGCAAGATATACCATGGAAGTTATTGTCATTACACTAAGTGCAGCCCACTCTAAAATTGCCAGCAATTCCTGAATGAATGGAAGTGATTTATGTTGTTATGGTGAGAGAAGCGCAGTAACTTTCTGGTCATTCATTAATTCACCAATAAATACTACACAGTTATGTGGCTTTAGAACGTGTTGTCAAAGACAGATCATTTTACAATATGCTGTCAGTGACAGACAGGAGCAAGATATCACATTTACCAATACAGTCCCTTTCCCACCAATACTACATAGGTCTTGGACAATACCAAACTTACAAATTAAGCACTTTTCAGCCATTGTTTATAGAAATATATTTTATATAAAAGCTCATATAAATGCAAATAAATACTCCCATACTAAACTTAAAACAACTCCACTGTTGTGAAGCAAGTAGTGCTCGTGGTGTAGGAAGTCGCCTTTTCCAGAAGAGTGCTACAACTGCCGTACAGGATGACTAATAATCAATTCTCCTGCAGCAGTTTAGAACAGTGTGCAGGCTTACATAGAATCTGTCCATATGCTTTTCTTGGGTTTGTGTTACTAGCAACTCATATCTGTATTTAATGTAGTCGTAACCCACTTTGTCAGAAAATGTGTCAATTGAGATTCAGTTAAACATGATCTCAAGTGAGTAATGAATTATAAGTCTAGAGAAGTATTTCTCTTTCCTTACTGGAGATCTTGCTCTTACTGCAGATATCTCTGTGATAACGTAGGCTGGTGTTTATTTCTTGTCTTTCCATGTAGTCATTAATTTCTTGCTACTTTAGGGTTACGCCCTTCAAAATAGTCTCCTTCAGCTGTTACACAGTGGCAGAGGCATTGTTTTTAGTATTCTTAGTAATGGTGGAAGATTTCTGCTCAAATAACTTTCAGCCCACAGGTTACAGTCTTCTCAATGCAGTTATTTTCATTACAGTTCTTCTGGATGTTATCGAAAGTACCAAAGTGATGCTTTTTCAAGGGGGTTTTGAAGTGTGGAAAGAATAAGAAGTTTTACAGGGCTAAGGCCTGGCAAATGGGAGTCTGAGAAAATGCAGGAATGCTTTTTCTTGTCAAAAGTTGATGGAGACTATCACATGATAAGACAGTATCTTGTGATGTAGCATCCAAATATATACAGCACGTGTGATCACATGTGCCCTCATTTTCTTGGATCTTTCAAAGGCTTTTTGATAAAAAGTTTGACAATTTGTTCTGGAGGCACACATTCCCTGTGCGCAGTCCTGTAGTCATCAAAAAATGTATTCATTCTTGTGTTCTTGGGACAGGGAGAATTTTGGTGTGCCACTTAAGAATTCGACATTTTGTCTCAGTCAGATTTGAAAATCCAAGATTTGTGACATGTGATAATGCAACCGAAGAATTCTGCCTCTCTGAAGGCTGTACAGAATATCAAGAAACACATCTCGCTGACTGTACTTTGTTTCAACTGAAGAAATTCTATTTAACAATCTTTTGTGCATGTCCTGATCTAGTATTAAAACTGAAGGACACTGAAGGTATTCAAATTTCACTCATCATTGATCATTTTCTTACTCAGTTATTTACCAATCTGATCGCATTACACGTTTAATTTCTTCTATATTGGTGTCTTGTTAGAGTTCTCTGCATTTGAGCTTCTTGTCTCACTTCTTACCAATCTGTTTGAAAGGGCAAGTGGCAACTTACACCTGTGCCGTGGGTAGGGAATGTTTTCCTTAAGTTCTTTGTAACTGTTCATAATGTACAATAGTGGCTTTTCCAGCTTCACACAAAATTTGATAATGCAGTTTTGGTCATACTTTGTCATCCCTCGTCGTTATTGCACTTGACAAAAACAGCTTCACTTCTAATGCTCCCCAAGTTCAAGCTGGTACTCAGTCAAAGCTGTACCAAAGGAATGTGATGGCGTAGTGACGTAGGAAAGAGCCTAATTGTCATGATATTAAAACTGCAAAAAATCTTCCTTACAAGGATGTTTACACTCACTTACTCGTTTCATGGACTGTCAGCAAATCTCTTGTACTGTAACTTCCTTGGCAGATTTTTTGTGAAGCTAATATTAGAATGTTTTGTACCGCTCTGTCTGTCTGTCACTATTTTGAGGTTTTTTAGTGCCTACTTCAGGGCATATTAACCATACGACGACTAATGGAGTCGAAACATTATGAACAAATATAGAAATGTGGGTGTGGGTAAGCTATGTACTCCCACATCTTGCTGATCCTTGAATCAGGTTGAAGGTTCATTCATTCTTTTTGTTCTGTCAGTAACTATTCACGATTTGGTGAGTGGACCTATTCCATAAAGCTCCTTTTTTCCAGTCAAAACAACCACCACAGTAACATTGTGTTGAAGGAAGTTGCATAGGGTGATATCTTACAGAGATAGGTTGAAACCCAATGGAACATTGTTATCAATGTCATATTTTTTTTGTTATGTAATTTGTCTACCAGGTAACTCTGAGGAAGTTGATTTCCTTATTTTTGTTTTTATTAGGAAGTGGGTGGTATCCAAACTCTTTCTGTTGTAAATTTTACTTGAACATAAATGCAGATACTAGCCAAACCTGTTGATTGCACTGTTGTATTTGACCACAAATGGCACCTTTGCAGTGTTCTGTATAGTTGTAAGAGCATTATGTTGGGGAGAAGCAATTTTAAAAGTGAGCAAATTATTAATGCTTGTTTGGTGGGTGCATCTGTAATCAAATAGCTAAAGCATTTGGTATTTCCAGAGCACAATATCAGAGTTGTATCCCATACAGGAAAAATGGAAAAACATTGTCCACTAAGTCACAAAGTGTATGAAAGTGTGTTAAGTGACAGTGATAGTCATTGAAGAGAATTGTGATGAAAAATGGATGGCAGCTGAGGAGGTCATTGCAGAACTGTAAGTTGCACTGGCGAACCTATTCAGTACCATAACAGTGCTAAGGGAACTCTACAAGCAGGGAATTGCAGGGCGAGCTGGAGGAATCCCAAAACCACACATTAGTGATGTAAATGCCTGAAACAGGAAATTGTGGTGCTGAAACCTTAAAAACTGGACTATGGAGCAATGGAAGAGTCATTTGGTCGGATTAGTCTGGTGGCATACTGTTTTCAACTTTTGGCATAATTTATGTCTGAAGAGTGAAACATTGGGCCAATTCGGTGGTGATTTGGGCAGCTTTATCATGGTATTTCATGGGCTGCAAGCTCCTGTTACTGCAAAGGATTATGTGACCATCCCACAATATAGTTTGTTTGCCTATGGTGATGCGGTGTTCCAAGATGACAGGGCTTTTGTATCCCGCCTGGAAGGCGGCGCGTGGATCTGCTCCTGAAAACTGAAAGATTGGCCAAATGTAGGAAGTGAGTTGGAGCAGGAAAAGGTAAGACACGTCGGTACTGCGTTTCAATTTATAGATGTTTACTATAGGCAAAAAAAAAAGTTAATAAATGGTTACATAACTTTGCAATGATGTGTGAAGTGTCGTGGCCGTCTGCTCTTGATCAAATGGGCAGAATCTGGAGCGGAGCTCGTAGAGCTCTCCTGCTCCGGCTAGAGTGCGTTGTCGTTGGTGTCTGTCATAGTGCCAACTTAAGAACTTGTATTTAGGCCATAGCATCGTAGCTATCGATACCACAAGGGCCACACAGTTCTCATAATCCAGGACTGTTTTTGTGAACACAAGGATGAATTGTCACATCTTCTCTGGCCACCTCAGTTAATAGATATCAGTATTATTGAGACTTTGTGGTCTACTTTGGAGAGAAGTGTGCACAATCACCATACATTTCAGTCATCGTTATCTGAACTTTCAGAAAGAATGGTATAAGATTCACTTGGAAACCATACGGAACCTGTAAGTATATCCATTCTGAGATGACCGGAAGTGGTTTTGAATGCCAGCAGTTTTTCCACATCGTAATAGGTGTGTTAATGTGCTGTTTTTCAGTGTTTACACATTGTTATCTGCGTTGTGTATGTAGAAAGGCTTATCAAATAGATTTCAGCTCAGAGTTCTTGTACAACTGGGTGAAGTTCCATAGGCCCATTTTATATGCTTTTAAGCGTTGCGCATTCACATTTATTTAAAACTCTGCTCCGTGTGATAATCATCGAAGGCTAAAGGAAGTATGCTGAAAATGTAACATTGTTGCAATATGTCTTCAGTATAGCAACAATGTAACATTTTCAGCATTATTCAGGACAGGAATTTACTGGATATGAAGATTGAAATTGTAGTTGAGTAACTAACACACAGGAACGTGTACATGTGGAGAAACTTGAAGAAGAAATTAGTTTAGATACATGATAATCTGAAAAGAAACAGCATTGATTTGGAAAGACTGAGTCATAAGAGAGAATGAATAAAAATCAAGCTCTAGAACACAGTGAATAAGAAAGTGGAAGAAAATTGCTGAACAACAAGAAACAAAGTAGTGGTAGTTAAGTATTCACTACTTCAATATTCACTACTTCAATATTCACTACTTCAATATTCACTACTTCAATTACGAAAGCCTACATAAAGTATGTAAAAAGATATTTGCATCCTTTGTCAGACTCATTTTTGGCGAGAACTATTACGCATTTCAGATTTCAATTAAGTGAGGTATACATTGTTGGGAATATCTCATAATAGAAGACTCAAGAGTGAGATGCATAAAAGCTTTGTTATGATTCTCGTCAGTAGGTGAAAAATTAATTACGAGAGTTACTTTAAAGCGCACTTACCACCCAAAAAATATCCATGATTCAACCACAAGTTTTGAAGACTACAGCAAAAAAAGTAAATAAAAAATAAATAAATTTGCTTAACAGTTTACTACAGATGACCACCTACAAAGCGCAGGCAGGTGCCTCCGCCCCCCCCCCCCCCCCCAAATCGTGCTTGGCGCGCACACACACACACACACACACACACACACACACACACGGCACATAGAAATTATTATTCACCTGGAATGCTAAAGAGAGAGAATAATTAGATGATAATTATCTCTTGTGTTCACAGAGAATCGAGGGGAATTTCTTGAGAAACTGCAGCGTGCTCGATCCCAAGTGAAGCCCAATACCCCGAGCCAACCAGTTTTGACGCATGCTGGGCCAGCTCGACTAGTAGTAGGGAACTGGGCATTGTCTTCACGAAAAGAGGGAGAGCTTCATATACATAATTCTGATGGCCAGCAGGTATGTATATTTATGTTGTCATAATCTGCATTGCTTAATCCTTGAGGTACTTTGTTTACTCCAGCCTGCTCAGTGTTGTGTTGGTGATCCTAATTTGCCACTGTAATTTATAGGAGTCAATAACTTGTGCTGCTTGTTAAGGTGACTAATCTAAGAGGTGACCGCTACAGAATTGGAGTGGAAGGTGGCAGAGGTGAAATGTAGAGCAAGCCTTAATCATGAATTTACAGTAGGTCTTCTGTCCATGGAGCTGGGAGCAAACTTATAACAAGTTGTGTATGTTCTGAAGGTTGGATGGTGAAAGGATGGAAGGGAATTGGAGGAACATTGAAAAGAAGTCTTTCTCATTGTAATCGTACATCAGTCATGAACCCTGCCTCTCACATTGATCCCAGAAACTTCAAAATATATGGTCAAGGACAATGTGTCAGAAAATAATCCACTTGTATGAGTACTGTGAGAATAGGAAATAGTGGAAAAGCAATTTAACATTAATACTTTCACAAACATGAAGCTTTGAACAGGAATGTGTTTATGTTTAGTAAAGATACAAATGTTAGTAATCCATTTCTTCTTAGGTTGACCAAAGAGCTTGCAATTGTATATACACTATTATGAAGTTATTTTTTTGTCACTTCAGTATTGAGGATTTAATATAAAACAGAGTATTTGTGAATATCATATGTAAATATTTATTTCATTTAGAGTATATTTATCATGTGAAGTGTGTGGGTTTTTTATTGTTCCAGCAAACAACTATTTTACGTGAAGATCTACCCGGTTTTATTTTTGAATCAAATCGTGGTACGAAACATTCATTCACTGCTGAAACTTCACTTGGTCCAGAATTCGCTGCAGGGTGGACAGGAAAGCGAGGAAAACGGCTACGATCAAAGATGGAAGCTATGAAGCAGAAGGTATGTTAATACTGTAATTACTGATACTGTGTCGGTCAGTACCTTTGGACCTTCAGAGACCTGTTTGGGCATAGTTAACAGTTAGCTGCAGTCATTCTTTTGTGCAAAATATGTTTTCAGTTCCCACTCTTTTGCTGTCCACAAAAAAATATCTAATCAAAACTAAATACGCCTGAGAATTCGTATGTGGTTTTGCAGCCAATACTTCATAACATTGTTTTGTGAGTAAATTACTATTAATTTTTAGTATTGCATTTAGCATATCGTAAAAGGAAAGTAATATTATCTCCTGTTTGTAGAATTAACACTGATTGTTTAGAAATACCAGTAGTGAATAGTGTAAATGACCTGCATCAGACACTGTGATAGTTATGTTATTGTGGCTGATTGCAGAGAGATGATACACCAGTGTTGTTGCTATAGATCATGGTAAATTTTATACAGTGCAGTGTTGTTGTGAACTATGTACTAGTGCCTGGAAGGAGATCATGAATTGCTGAAGTTACAGTAACCACATATCCGCTTTGTGGTTGATATTGTGCATGTGTGTGTGTGTGTGGGGGGGGGGGGGGGGGTTGATATATAAATTTTGTTAATCAAGTGTTTTTTTCCCCTCCAGGTTAAAGTTCAGGCTCAAGAAATCTATGACAAGTATTTCAAGGCAGCTCAGGCACAGCCCAGAGGAGTAGTTGCAAAGCTTGGGAACATTGTGGCTCAAATTGAGCTAGCATGTCAGAAACAGGTAAGCCCACATTGAGTGTAATAACGAAATCTCACAAGCAGAAAAAAATCGCTAATTTTCCTGCCGTTTACGACATTTTTCATCGTTACCGTCAAATTTCCTATTCCCACAATGTTCATCTGCAACTGATTTTGCTTCAACATATTTATAATATTTCCCCCTGATTTACACATTACAAAAAAAATTTCATGGAGGAAAAAATGACACTGGCATGATGCTGGCCATCCAGTAGTGTTAACAAATATAACGTGGTTAAGTTTCTTGACACCGGGGCACTCTACTCAGCGGATTTGAACTGGTAACCATGTAAAAGTTTGAACAATTCGTGCTGCATCTCCTGCTGCTGCCAAGCTCTACTTTGCGTGGTGGCTGATATGAGTAACTCGGTTTGTTTGAATGAAGATATCGTGACCAATCACAACCATTTCTTAACTGTCTCCACTGCGCAAATGCAGTTTGGTGATTGTTGTGATTGTGTCGAACCATTTTTAGCATGTTTTTGTGTTTGGCCACTTGTAGCACTAGTTGACACCGTCATTCACTTTGCATTGCTCAAATGTTTTTAGTTTAAACACAGCAACGGTTACATATTTTTTTTCTGCTGTGCACAAGTCGTTTCGAGAATTTATTTTCGTTGTCAAGCGCAATATTTACGTATGTATTTTTTGTGATGTTACACAAACAATGTGAGTGATAATATGCATGTGTGTGGTTTTCTACATAACCAAGGATGCACAGTACCTGACCACCCCAGAAAGATGACTACAGTGCACGAGAAGCAGAATAACATATATTCAAACACCACACAAAATACTTGTGTACATATTTGCATTTGACAATGAGAAAAAATTCTCGAATAGTGTCAGGCTAAGCATGGCAAAAATAAATAAATACTGCAGTTTTTCATTATTTAAATAATGAATTACAGCTGCAAGCTTTCAAAAACATTGATTATGACATATGAAATGGAGTCAAACATTCCTACTTCTGAGACAATTATCAGTTACATCAGCAGTCTTTATTAGATAATAAACAAGTCCCAGACAAGTCTTTTGATGCCTGTTATGTACATATGTCATACACAAAGTGCGAAAATGCAAGGGGTATCCTATACATAACTTTTACAGCTTAGATTTGAAGTTATTTCCCACAGTTTACATTTGCCCGCATTTTACACCTTTTTTTTAAGTTGCTTGTGTAAAAGTAGGGTTTCACTGTATATTTTGCATCCCGTTAGGGGTACTGTGTGACATCAACTTTGTTCAGAATTGCCTGATTCTTATTTTGTAATTTTTGTTAAATCATTTTCCATATATTTCCTTTACATCAGATAAGACCTACTTATTATTTTAGTTCTGTCTTGTGTGTTTTCTCTCTGATATTTCTGTATTTTACAGTGTCACTACTACCATAGTAGGTACAACAAACAAAAAACAAGCGCGCACACGCACACGCGCGCACACGCACACGCGCGCACACGCACACGCGCGCACACGCACACGCGCGCACACGCACACGCGCGCACACACACACACGCGCGCGCACACACACACACGCGCGCGCACACACACACACGCGCGCGCACACACACACACACACACACACACACACACACACACACACACACACAGTTCGACAGTTGCCCAGGTAGCAGGTGAGGGTGTGTTTTCGCTCGTTGAGAACAGGGAAGACATGTAGGGCAGGAGGAGGTGAGGAAGTATTGGAGAAAATGTTGGGTCAGGCATAAAAGCAATTTATAGAATTTGTTTGGGATTTTCACCTTCAAACAAGAATGGGTCGGATTGTGATTGTTGTGGAAGAAAAGTAATCAGAAGATACAGTTGAGGCAATTATGTTAGGATAGGTTGTGTTCCATTGTGGAAAGGTCATTGCTGTCCTTGATGTAGTTTTCGTAGTGACAAGATAATTGTCTGAGGATGATGAGAGAGAAACTGTGAAAGGGCAATGAGTGCAGCCTTTCTTTTACTTCTCAGTACTTCCCTACCCTCTCTTTGGCTCGTGTGTCTTAACATCTCTGATGCGTTCCCGAAACATTCAAGTGATAGACAACCACTCATAAACAGTAGTTGCAGGGTGAGTGCACATGCATGTGTTTTACATGTACGAGAAAAAAGCCTAAGCTACTCAGAATTTCTGATTATTTATTTGTGCTTATACAGCTCCCCCGGAGTTAGTGCTTTTCCTTCTTTGTAGTTTACTGTTTCAGTGTGTTGTTCTGTAATTATTGCCTTTCTTTCAAATTACAGCACATGCGTGGTGGCGATGCGTGGCGTGATAATCTCCGTTCTGCTCTGGGTGAACTGACAGCTCTTCTGCAGGAAGAAGGTCTGGTGTCAGCCTACGAGTTGCACTCGTCGGGCCTTGTTCAGGCGCTATTGCAACTTTTAGCTACAAGTTACTGGGATCAGGGCCAGCACTCACGCACCACAGCACGCCTGCAGAAGCAGCGTATCCGAGTTTTTAAACGGTGTTTTCAGGTACATATGCATTAAGATATATGTCAAGTGTGTAGATAAGAGTAGACTTGTATAATAAAATACAGTTCATAGCTGAGCTAGCCGTACATGTATAATTATCTCAGTGAAGACAATACAGAATCTGATGGCCTCCTCCTGTTGGGCTGCCTGGACCTGTTCTCGCACGTACCCATTCCTACAATGCTTCTTGTAGGATATTTCCATATCCTCCTACAATATCCTCCATCCACCGCCGCCACGTACTACCACTACCTTCCTCCATTATTTGCCTGACTTAAGAGCTTCCTAAAACTTGCCAGCGCGCATGCGCGCGCGTGTGTGTGTGTGTGTGCGCGTGTGCCTGTGTGCGCGCGTGTGTGTGGGTGGAGGGGGGGGGAGAGGAAACTTCTGTATTGTGCACAAATGTGCCTATGTGCCTCAGGTGTGGGATGTTGGATAAGACACACACCTAGTGTGTGAAAATGGCAAACCTGTTGTCCTACATCCATTTGTAAAGCATTTGACAAAAATATTGCATTTACAGCAAAAGTAGTCAGACCTTTTGATCTGGAAAGTAAAGTGAATATATGACATTAAGGAAATCAGTTACATATAATATTTGCAGATCTGTATTTTGCAGCAACACAGTGCATTAGAAACAGTTGCCAGTCGTCAAAGCATAGCCTGATTCACCCCTATATTGTTTTGTTATGGAGAGTTTGGAATTAGTTAAGATGGAGCTATCATTGATTACTCATGAATACGCAATCTCACGGGCATTTGACATCAAATAATGAAAATAAGATGAAAACAAAGCAAAACCTTTATTAATGTGTGCTCCAATATATTTAATAGCATGAAAGTATAAGATCCAAGAAAAAGGTTTCGTTGTGATGTGTAGTCAGTTTGTAAATGATTCACTGTTGGCATGCTCTTCTTATGTTGTGCCCACACTCCTTGCCCCAAGCCATTTTTTTGTCTCTCTCCCTTCCATTTTCATCATTGCCTTTCATTATTTTTTCTCTTTTCAGCATTGCTAACGTCAAAGTTTGTCTATTTCCTACATTGCTTGATTCCTCTTCCCACTGACAGGAGTACTGTAGAGCATTGGTTATTTAAAAAAATCGGATTTTTCAGGTTATCTATCATTTACAAAAACATACTAAACTAGTATTCATAGAAATTTGAAACAGACAGACACTGAATTTAACACAAATCTGTAAATATATTTTTTGTATAACACATCTTACAAATAACACTGCATAAACGCTACAGTCGCAGGTTCAAATCCTGCCTCGGGCATGGTTGTGTGTGTTCTCCTTAGGTTAGTTAGATTTAAGTAGTTCTAAGTTCTAGGGGCTGATGACCTCAGAAGTTAAGTCCCATAGTGCTCAGAGCCATTTTTGAACACTGCATAAATGGTTTGAAAATTGCAGATGACCATTAAAAACAGGTTCTTTTCTACTGCTAAATCTCACTAATGTTTCAAAGACAGCAACAGAACAGCATCAGGTTTTTCTTCTTGTGAAATCAGTTCACAGCTGTCTCAAGGCATCCCCCACTGGATGGACTGTTCACAGCACAGTTGTTATCCTGTCGAGACAGTGTAAGTAGATCCCTGACAGCTCGTAGCACTGTTGCCAGCTTTCAACTGTGAAATGCCGAAAGCTGCAGGCAGAAACAGTAGCCGTCTACAGCGCTGTGACAATACTGAGGCATTTCTATAGAGATATTTGCACCAACACAACTGTAGGGTGTCTGTCATCGATGACACTGACAGGTGTCTGTCGTCGATGACACTGACAGGTGTCTGTCGTCGATGACACTGACAGGTGTCTGTCGTCGATGACACTGACAGGTGTCTGTCGTCGATGACACTGACAGGTGTCTGTCGTCGATGACACTGACAGGTGTCTGTCGTCGATGACACTGACAGGTGTCTGTCGTCGATGACACTGACAGGTGTCTGTCGTCGATGACACTGACAGTTATTTCCTCATCTGCCAGTACTTGATAGTCGGGTTCAACACTATTGCACTCAAGCCAGTCTACAATATTTTCCTGATTGCATTCTTCGAATTTTGAAAATTGCTAAGTTACTATCAGTGTATTGGTTGGCAGGAAGTGGTAAAATGCCAGATTGACCAGCCCAGAGTGGAGCCAGTCCAATGCCAGCAGAACTTCAAGGCGCGTACGCAATGTTAAATTTGCTGCCTGGAGCACTTTCGGTTAACTTGTGTGTCATGTGATTATTCAGATGATTGTTGCTCTACTGTATTTACTGTATTCTGAGCATAACTGTTTCATTTTTGCCCCTTTCCCCTCAGCTTATCACCTGATGGTGAAGAATTAGAATAAAAGTGTTAATATTCGTAGTGTTACGATGATTACTGCCACCATTTATGGGTAAATAAGCTTGCTTCTTCAGTCTTATTAAAAATTGTGTGTTTAGCTACAAGTCTGGAAACAACAGATTAGTCCTTGAGCCTTTCATTTTGATGAAAAAATAGAAAAAAAAAACCATGGTTTCTTATGGTGTGGATAATAGGGTAATAGTTTTAAAGTGGATCAGATTTTATCATTGCTCCTAGTGACTTTCCCTGTAATGCACCAAGGAAAATAATAATAATTATTGAGCAGCTGATGTGTTTTGAAACATCAAAAATTTTGTTGATTATAATTTAGTTGCAAAAGTGAGTTTTCACACTTCTCCTCTGAGATGGAAGTTTATTTTTATTGTTTATTTTCAAGGCTTTCTAATTTCAGCATTAGGATCTAGGGAAAACAATATGACTGTAATTGATTACATTTGAATAACATAATATTTTTGTTGAAATTAATTGAAATGGTTTCATATGTTCCTCTTTTATTATTAGGACAAAGATTCAGGTGTGAATTCAGTGTCTGTCCTGGTGCACAAGTTGGTTGCCGTTCTCGAATCAATAGAGAAATTGCCCATTTATCTCTACGATAATCCTGGCTCAGGATACGGGCTGCAGGTAAGAGACATAAATCCCATTATTTTGATTTTTCCTGAAAGTATCTTTGAGTACGTATTTGCTTTTGCAGACTGCCAGTTTTCTTCCTTAGAAATGTCCTCATTCAAGTTTCCAAGCTAAGCATTCTAATTAAAATTTGTATACTTGTCAGTTGGTTACTCAATTCGGCAAAGTGGACAGAACATTTGGAAAAGGATTTAATTGATTAACATCAGGTTACTCAAATGTGGTATACCAGCCCTATAGTATCACTTCCATTGAAACATTTTGCTATAGACCAATAAAAAAAAGGAGGTGGGAGGAGAATAGAATAAGACTTGACAGCTGTATAGTTTTGCTGGACAAAGTATAAAGTTGGTAGAAAATTGGTATTGGCCCAAGCAAACATGTGGTGCTATGAGATAGCTTTCCACCACTGTTTTAGTTTGGCCACAAGTGCTTTTGTGAAGAAATTTAGCTTAGCTTGGCGCTATATCATGTAGTCAAATAAAACTTAAAATTGACAGAATATTTCACGTAAAGGTAGTAATAACTGCAACGTCTTTAAATTTCAGTTTTTGTGATTATGTTAACACCAGTTGTTATTCCTGGTCGAAAGCAGATGAGCTTTACCTTCTGGAATTATTAGTAATGTATTATTTGTATAAAGCATGAAAACAGTGTCACACTCCATGTTTTAACAGTGTAATTCCGTTAATATTGGGCTTCCGAGGCCCTCCACAGTTTCAGATCGAAATTTTTTCCCCTCCTATTTAAAATTTTTACTGTACAATCATAAACTTAACTTTTTCTGCCTAACTTTACAATATGAGTATAATAAAGGGAAACATTCCACGTGGGAAAAATATGTCTAAAAACAAAGATGATGTAACTTACCAAACAAAAGCGTTGGTATGTTGATAGACACACAAATAAACACAAACACACACACAAATTCAAGCTTTCGCAACCCACGGTTGCTTCATCAGGAAAGAGGGAAGGAGAGGGAAAGATGAAAGGATGTGGGTTTTAAGGGAGAGGGTAAGGAGTCATTCCAATCCCGGGAGCGGAAAGACTTAAGTTAGGGGGGAAAAAAGGACAGGTATACACTCTCTCTCTCTCTCTCTCTCTCTCTCTCTCTCTCGCTCGCGCGCGCGCACACGCACACACACCAGCAAATATGTGTGTGTGTGTGTGTGTGTGTGTGTGTGTGTGTGTGTGTGTGTGTAAGCGCGCGCGCTCGCACGTGCACGTGATAGTGTATACCTGTCCTTTTTTTCCCCCTAACGTAAGTATTTCCGCTCCCGGGATTAGAATGACTCCTTACCCTCTCCCTTAAAACCCACATCCTTTCGTCTTTCCCTCTCCTTCCCTCGTTCCTGATGAAGTAACCGTGGGTTGCGAAAGCTTGAATTTGTGTGTGTGTGTGTGTGTGTGTGTGTGTGTGTGTGTGTGTGTGTGTGTTTATTTTGTGTGTCTATCAACATACCAACGCTTTCGTTTGGTAAGTTACATCATTTTTGTTTTTAGACATAACTCTACAATATTATTGATATTAGTAATTGTACAACTATAAGTCTAGTAGCTGGGTCTCTCTGTTGACAAAAAATAGTATCAACTAGGGACCAAGTCAGTTCAACTGTCTCTTTTTCTGAGCTTTAACTGCTCCTCCCACTCCCCTCCAATTCTCTTGCATTCGTTTCCAGTGTTGGTCTTTTCTCTAGAGTCCACACCTTTCCTGTCTCCAGCTTTGACATTTCCTGAAAACATTTGTAATTTTTTTTTAAGCAGATCTCTTGCTGGATATCTTCAGGGAACATCCAGGAAAGTGATCCACTTAAGGAAAAATTTCGAACACGCAATGGTTTCCAGGAAAAGCCGAACCTATGTGTAATTGATATTGGTTGTTGTGCATCTGTAAGTCTAGTAGCTGCACTTCTCTATTGACAGAAAAATATTATTTCTCCTTTTTTGTTGAAACAACTTACTGTTCTGTATCTCAGTGTTGTAGCATACAGTGTTAACAGCTTCACATATTTTTCTCTTTTCTGTTGTCATCAAACTCGGATCGATCAAACTTTGTACAGTGGACTTTCAGTGACTCATGAAGAAAGTTATATAATGAAGCAGTGAGTATAATTGCCGATTTACCTGGGATTTGTATGTTTTTGAGCAAAACTTTTGATTCATCTTAAACAGTCTGTACTAATATCCTTGAAGAGCAAAGTGTTCATTGAACCTAACAGCACTGCTGTGTGTATTCATTAGTTTTCTAATATCTTCCTCTAGATGTCTCAAGAATTGTGGGAAGTTCAGAGTTGAAGGAATAATTGGGCAGAGATATCCCACACCATTAAAACTATTTCGAGCAGCTTTCCAATCTGTAAACTGAGAAGAAAATGGTTTGTAACAAAAAGAGGAAGAATACATCTTAGTGGAATGCACCTGAACCACCTTTATTATTACTGCACTGGAAAGTTCTGGATGGAATTCAAACAGCGGCCAGAGTAAAGATATGTGATTGAGAAGAATTTTCCTTTTTTTCCCCCTTCGAAAGTCAATAAATGACACGTTTTGCAAAACTTAGTTTTTGTAGGTAAAAATCAATCTTGGTACCATGCATAACCTGTTGAAACAGTTTCGTCAAAAGCCAATATTTACGGTTACAGGTCGTTGAAAACCAAGAGGTTTGTAAAACACTTGATATTTGGCCTCAGCCACTTAAAGCAAAAGTCAATAAATGCATACTGTGTTTGGCTCCTGAGAGACTTGAAGGGAGAATAACATTCTAGGATGTTGCTGACAATGATAATGGGAGAGTTTTCTACAGAAAAACAGAAAATAAACTGTAGACAAGCACTTGCCACAATTGCCAACATCAGAAGTAAATTAGTTGTTTATACAACAACATTTTCTGATTATTGCTCAGTTCGAGCAAGGTTTTTCAGGGAGAAGGAGCATCAGTAAAGAAGCAAAAAGGAAGAATACAGCATGAGGAAAAACATGGCTAGACAGCACCTGTATGTACCGCAACATTTGAAACATCATCAGGGATGTCCAAAAACACTCTCAAAAGGACCAAGATCTGGAGAAAATTAATCAATTAACAACAAATCACAGCTTCCACAAACTGTGTGCAAAGAAAGTTCAATGCAATAATGGAGGAGGGAAACACAAATGTGGTTACAGTATAGTTAGATATAAAACAGAATCAGCTAAAATGAAAGCTCTCCGTTGATGAAGTATCCTACTCAAGCCAGGATTGTCTATACAGTTTGTACATTATGGTTCATTCTTGAGCACAGACAAAGGAAAGGACTGCTTTTTATACTTCGCTTGAAACAGGACAGAAAGTATGTAACTAAGTAGCATCTGCTCTATTAGGTTTTCCCAAAAACCTTGAGGCACCCCAGCCAGAAAATAGTCAAAGTTCGGTTATTTTCTGACTCCTGTACCAGTCAAAACAGTTACAGTAATTTCGTGTGCACTAATGACCTTTGTGGACGAAAGCAGAAAATTTAATAAGCTGATACATTATTTCCTTATTTTTGGTCATGGCTGTAGCACTGACGGAGTGTTTGACAGAGGGCTAAAGACTACAGGAAAAGGAAGTATTCTTTAACCAATTGAATACTATAAAGTGCTGGAACAATATGGCATTGTCAAGATGCTTAAGTTTGGAAGACAAGGGATATCAGGTCCAGTACACTAAAAGCTCTATGATCTAAGATGCTTTTCAAAATAACAGCTCAGTGAGTGATGGCAAAAAGTCTGATACAGGATATTTTTGTCAGTATCTGACACTTATAATGGAAGCTCAGGAGAGGTTGAGGTACAGAAACTCAGAAACAGCAGCCAGGAAGTGAGGCAAGCAGCCACCTTGGTAAAGGAGAATGTGGCCAGTAAGGAAAAGAAAAACAGGTCTTAGGCATTTTAACATATCAGAAGGAGAAGAAGATTTTTATTAAGGACATTGTTGAAAGTGAGCAGTAGATTTCCACTTTAGTGTTGTTGTACCCAGTGTTTTCTGTTATATTTCAGAAGTGTTTGTTGCTATCTTCCACAGCTGCCTGTCAAACATTTATGGAAAAGTATGATATTGGAGTATAATATTGTGGTGCATTATAGTATTTCTATACAAAATGAACAGTAAAGTACCTTCTAATGTAATAAATGTTAAAAATAAAAAAGAAACGGAAAAAAATTAGTTTGAATATGTACAGACAAAACTTTTAACTTCCATCTTGCATTTATTGACTTTTGAAAATCTTGGAAACTTCATTCCTCTATTATGAAAGAAACAATGAAAATTTTAGAAAAGTCAAACACAATGTCAGAATCACGCCTGCAAAAGCTGTGTAACTGTTAAATTATCTTGTTTACGTAATTAGTATTTTGATATGATACTTTAAAAAGGTGTTCCCTCAAAGAATTACATTTTGATGTGTGTAGAGTTTTGAAAAAATTCTCCTCAATTGACACTGCTCAGTAAATGGGCACATAAGAACAGTTTTGCTCTTAGTTAAGCTTTTGGACATCCATAAATTTTTTTTAAAAAAGTGCTTCACATAGTTATTACGGTGAGTAAATTAGCAGTACTTACAATAAATTGTTAGTATACTTCACAGAAGTGCCTTGCGGTGGTTGCTTTTTCATGTTTACATATAACTTGACTCATTCCACTTTGTTGAAGGCATCCTTTCATGATGAGGCTACTGGAATAAGATTGTTGAATTAACATACTTCACCAAAATCACTCAGCTACATTGCCCCAGTTGAGGTGCAACATATTCTTTCCATGTATCTACTGCCCGCTCCCCCCCTTCCCCTTCCCTTTTTAGAATAATTGCGAGATACTGGAAAACAAACAAATGGATAAGGGGACAGACTAGTAAAAGGTATAATTGTGACTGTAATTAAAATTAAATGGTAGCGGGTGGACGCTATATCCAAGTGAATGGGTGGTCATTATAACAAGGAATTTCTTTCTTGGTTTCCAAGAGATCAGTAAAGACAGAGACATTAGCCTAATGGAAACTGGGTGGACAACATCAGGAAAGGTGAAATAGGAACACTGTTGAAGACATAGGTGCTCTGACCTGGGAGCAATTTTTCACTATGGACTGGAAGCTCTGTGCATGCTTCAGGAACAGTCTTCTGTGTCATAGTGGAATAGTGTGTGTTACAGAGAATGGGGACCTCAGCTTAATAACATGGATTGTGAGGATGGTAAGTAGCCCTGTAAGAAATTGTTTCTCAAGGTGAGCCACATTATGCAGGTGATTGAATGGTGGTATAGATACAGAAGCAACTTCTGCACATGGGTTGTGCTTGGGTTATCCAGTGAGTGATGCTGTGCTTGGGCTGATGATTATTTTCCTGTCTTTTTGTGGGATCAAATTGGTTCTCAGTATGCTACCATAAAAATATTCTGCAGGTCATGAGCAAGTGATCCTATATGTGTAACTGTAATTTGAAGGCATGTAATGCGTCTTCACAGTAACCAAAAGGATTATGGTTCATTTGATAAAGTATCCCATTTTACTTCATAAAGAGTTACAAATAATTGCTCTGATACTGACATTTCATGAGTAATTCAGAAATGTGACACATAAAATGGAAGAAATGTCTATTACTCAATAAATACCCCCACCCCCACCCCCAGGTATTCCTGCCTGTTGTACGAGGCAACTAAAAGGAGTTTCACATGTGTTTCGTCTTTATGTGATGGTTTGACCTCCATTCGTCAAAATTTTCCCAAAGAGCGAGCCAATTGGGGAAGAGCGCCTTACGAGGTGAATCATGTCCATTGCGCATTGAGATCTTTAGCCCTCTTTCTCGTCATCGCATTGCAGTCCTGCCCATTCTCCATCTCTTGGGTGAGGACACCTCCCTGGGTGCGTTTTCCACCACGCACTATGCAGTGTCAATTTCTGCATTGACGACGACCGTGTACTTCTTTGCACCTGATATCCAGCACGGTTGCCAGTCCGTTGTGGTGGGCCCGCCACGTACCCTGTTGGTTGTAGCCCTCTGATCACACAGGGATCGCTCTGCTGATGCCTGCACTGTTAACTCCCCACGTATGCCAAGGGGTAGATGCCCATCCCCCTGGGGCATCGCGACTCCTGGCAATGGCCATCCTCCCAGGTGGCCTTTGCTGCAGCTGGGTGGCGCCCGTGGGGAGGGCCCCTGGTTGGAGTGGATGACATCAGGGCGGATGATCCGCGATGAAGCATAGTCCATCATCTCTTGCTGGTGGTGAAACACCAGCAGTCTCTAAGTGATCACGAGCTCAATTCAACGCACATAAGTATGACCCCAAATCGTTCCCCTCCCTGGCCACACCATGGTAGGAACGTCAGGCTAGGGATGGCTGATGGGGAATCTTTCATGACGATGAAGCCTCATTTTTTGTTGATAATTTAGAGGACAAGTGTGGGGAGGTGGAGGGCTTGTCCAAAATGAGGTCTGGGTCAGTCTTGATCAAAACAGCATCCTCTGCCCAGTCACGGGAGTTACTTGCTTGTGAGAAGCTGGGGGATGTTTCTGTAACCATCATGCCCCATAAGAGCTTAAATTTGGTCCAGGGTATCATATTTAGAGCGGCAAGGTGTACATTTTGTCCAGTTCTCCAGGTTGCCACCGGTGCCTTCATCTTGACCTTTGAGGGTGAGAAGGTCAAGGTGATGGTCTACCGCTGTGATGTAAAGCCCTGTATCCCTCCCCCGATGTGGTGCTTTAAGTGCTGGAAGTCGACCATATATCATCCCGCTGTACTTCCAGTGTCAAATGCCGAGATAGTGGACGCCCATCACATCCAAATACTCCATGTGCTCGGCTTCCCATCTGTGCCAGCTGCGGAGAGCACCATTTGCCTTTTCTCGCCTGACTGCAGGATTCTCCAGAAAGAAGGGAAAATCATGGAGTACAAGACCCTGGACCGACTGACCTACACTGAGGCTAAGAGAAAATTTGAATGCCTGCATCCTCTGCGTATGACATCACCTTACGCCGCTGCTACAACAGTTGTGGCACCATCAGCTCCGCCAACTTAGGTCACATCTCAGAGCTGGAAGACTACACCTGCCCCCTTGATGGTGGAGGGCATTTCCCTCCCTATTGCTCCTGCACCACCTACTTTGGGAGCAACACCCCTCCAACCATCTGGGACGTCTGTCCACTGGAGAGCACATGATGACCTGTATGGTAGTGACCACTTCCCCATCTTCCTGTCACTGCCCCACCATCAGGCTCACGTACGCCTGCCGAGATGGGCTTTGAACAAGGCGGACTGGGGAACTTTCACCTCTGCTGTCACTGCTGAATATTCCCCACAAGGTAACATCGAGGTGACAGTTTAGCAGGTGACTAGCACAATTGTTTCTGTGGCAGAAAATGCGACCCCTTGCTCTTTAGGCTGCCCGAAGCATAAGGCAGTCCCTTGGTGGTCGCAGGAAGTCGCTGAAGCAATTAAGGAGCGTCGGCGAGCTCTACAGCGGCACCCTTCCCTGGAGCAGCTCATAGCTTTTAAACGGCTCCGTGCCCGTGTTCGCTACCTTATCAAACAACGGAAGGAGGAGTGTTGGGAGAGAGACACCTCCACCATTGGGTGACACACGTCACCTTGCCAAGTCTGGGCAAAGATCAAATGTCTTTTCGGGTACCAGGCCCCCAACAGCTGTCTCCGGTGTTAGCATAAATGGCAAGTTATGTACCGTCGCAAACGCGTTTGCTGAGCACATTGCTCAAGCCTCTGCGTCGGAGAATTACCTCCCAGCGTTTCGCACACTCAAATGGCGGCTGGATAGGAATGTCCTCTTATTCAGTACATGCTGCAGTGAATCCTATAATGCCCAATTTACAGAGTGGAAGCTCCTCAGTGCGCTTGCACATTGCCCCGACACAGTTCCTGGGCCTGATCGCATCCACAGCCAGATGATTAAACATCTCTCATCTGACTACAAGCGACATCTTCTCGTCATCTCCAACTGGCTCTGGTGTGATGGCATCTTTCCATCGCACTGGTGGGAGAGCACCATCATTCTGGTGCTCAAACCCAGTAAAAACCTGCTTGATATGGATAGCTATCGGCCCATCAGCCTCTCCAACGTTCTTTGTAAGCTGCTGGACTGATGACCTCAGATGTTAAGTCCCATAGTGCTCAGAGCCATTTGTAAGCTGCTGGAACATATGGTATGTCGGCAGTTGGGTTGGGTCCTGGAGTCACATGGCTTGCTGGCTCCATGTCAGGGTAGCTTCCACAAGGGTCGCTCTACCACTGATAATGTTGTGTCCATCGAGTCTGCCATCCGAACAGCCTTTTCCAGATGGCAACACTTGATTGCCATCTTTATTGACTTACGTGAAGCATACATGACTTGCGACATAATATCCTTACCACATTGTATGAGTGGGGTCTCCGGGGACCACTCCCGATTTTTATCCAAAACTTCCTGTCACTCCGTTCTTTCCGTGTCCAATTTGGTGACTCCCTAGTTCCATCCATATCTAGGAGAATGGAGTCCCGCTGGGCTCTGTATTGAGTGCTCTCTATTTTTAGTTGCCATTAACGGTCTAGCAGCAGCTGTCGCGCCGTCCATCTCACCTTCTCTGTATGCAGATGACTTCCGCATTTGATACTGCTGCTCCAGCACTGTTGTTGCTGAGCAGCGCCTCCAGGGAGCCATCCACAAGGCACAGTCATGGACTCTAGCCAACGGCTTCCAGTTTTCAGCCGCAAAGCTGTGTGTCTTGCACTTCTGTTGGCGTCTTTCCGTCCATCCGGAACCTGCACTTCACCTTAATGACGATCCACTCACTGTAGAAGAGACATCAATTCCTAGGACTGGTTTTCAACACTCGATTGACCTGGCTCCCTCATCTTCATCAGCGCAAGCAGAAGTGCTGGCAGCACCTCAGTGCCCTCTGTTGCCTGAGCAACACCAGTTAGGGTGCTGCTGCAGCTCTACAGAGCCCTTGTCCAATCCCGAATTGACTATGGGAGTGTGGTTTATGGTTCGGCAGTGCCTTCAGCATTGCATTTACTCGAGCCTGTGGACCACTGTGTGGTTCGATTAGCGACAGGAGCTTTTAGGATGAGTCCGGTGACCAGTGTACTGGTGGAGGCTGGTGCCCCGCCACTGCAGATCAGACGTGCACAACTGCTCGCCAGTTATGCAGCACACATTCATAGTTCCCCTGAGCATCCGAATTACCGTCTCCTTTTCCCGCCCACGGCAGTCCATCTCCCGCATCGGAAGCCCAGATTGGGGCTAATGATTGCGGTTCGTGTGCAGTCCCTTCTCTTCGAACTGGAGTCCTTCCCTTTACCACCTCCACGTGTGGTCCGTTCACATAGGCCTCCATGGTGTACGCCTCGGCTGCAGCTTCGGCTGGACCTTTTGCATGGCCCTAAGGACTCCGTTAACCTCGCCGCTCTCCACTATCACTTCCTTTCGATTCTTGCCGTGTTCCGGGGCTCTGAATCAGTTTACACCGACGGCTCAATGGCTGATTGTCACAAAGGCGTTGCATATGTTCATGTTGGACATATTGAGCAGCACTCCTTGCCAGTTGGCTGCAGTGTTTTCACTGCAGAGCTGGCACTGTATCTCGTGCTCTTGAGTACATCCGCTCATGCCCTGGCGGGTCGTTTCTCCTGTGTACTGACTCATTGAGCAGCCTACAAACTATCAACCAGTGCTACCTTCGCCACCCTCTGGTAGCGTCCATTCAGGAGTCCATCTATGCCCTGGAACAGTCCCGCCGCTTCGTGGTGTTTGTGTGGAACCCAGGACACGTTGGAATCCCCAGCAACGAATTTGCCGACAGGCTGACCAAACAGGTGACGTGGAAACCGCTTCTGGAGATAGGCATCTCCGAAGCTGACCTGCATTCTGTCTTACACCACAGGGTTTTCCGGCTTTGGGAGACGGAATGGCATAACAGCACGCACAACAAACTGTGTGTCATTAAGGAGACTATGAATGTGTGGAAGTCTTCCATGCAGGCTTCTCGCAGGGAATCAGTTGCCCTCTGCTGGCTCTGCATTGGCCGTATGTGGCTAACGCATGGTTACCTACTGCGTTGCGAGGACCCACCTCAGTGTTAGCGCATGTACTTTGCCCCTCTGTGTCCTCTACCCTAGTGCTTTTAGGGTGGAGGTTTTAATGTGTTGAAGAGTGGCTGGCTTTCCCTTTTTATTCTCGTGGTTGGCCAGCCATTGTAATCTGCTTTCATGTTTTACTCTCTTCTATTTCTAGCACCTCTGTTGTTTTCTTGTCCTCTTTTATTCCTTTTAGTGTTCGTTGCCTTCCCTTTCGTTCTTGTGACTTCTCCTTTCTTTCTGTTTTGTGTTATATGCTTCTTCTGTTTTATTCTCACACTTGTGGCATTGTTTTATTAGGGGACCGATGACCTCGTAGTCTGGTCCCTTCTCCTGCCTTTAAACCAATCAACCAACGAATAAACAGCAGCAAAACTTGAGACTATGTTGCTTACTGATATGTCGCTTGCTTACTGATATGTCGCAGAGTTTCATAACACACTGGATTTTTGGAAGAGGTTTTTTCAAGTGGAAATGTAGTGAGAAATAACATACAAATGAGAATATTTAGAGTGCGCGCACGTGTGTGTGTGTGTGTGTGTGTGTGTGTGTGTGTGTGTGTGAGAAGAAATTTTACCAGAATTATTGTGTAAAGCAGTAAATGACAAACTAGAGAACACACTTTCTATTACATGAATCATAAGCTTACCAATGGTTGTGTCATTTGATAAAGTCACACTGGAGAACATAATACTTCATTGTGCAGATAAACTTCACAGCTGCTTTTTGCCACACATGCTGCATGACCTGCGTACTTTGTAGAGAGAACTTGCTTCCAGGTCAGGAGAAGGTGGTGTCGCAATTGTTGGTGAAAGAGATCATGACGATTTAATTAGTTTGCAAGTGCAACAGCTAAAGTTGTATGTGGCGTGCATTCATAAAGTTCAAATTATCACCTCAAAAATAGTTAGGTAATTAATTTTTTTGTTTGGTTGCAGGTACATGGGCACAGGCATGGTACACATTGCTATCTCCATACCACATTGATTGCAGAACTTCATTTTTTGAGATGAGATGATGGTTAAAACATACTGTTTCTTGTACAATTGCTGTTGAGGCACAACAGTCGTATGTCTTGTCATGTGTGAGGAATGAGGACAATCTACATATAGAACTAAAATTGCATACCTTGGTTGAAAAACGTGTCCAGTGTTCGGGAACAGCCATTTTCAGTAAATTGGCGGCAGCCATCAGAAACTTGGATTCAGATGAAACATAATTGAAACGGAGTTTGAAAGACTTTTTGGTAGGCAACGCCGCCTACTCTGTAGATGAATATTTTAACAGGGATTGTTAGACCAGCTGAAGTAAAAATGTTGGTTAGGTTTCAGTTTTGAAAGTACTTGGTCATAACAGTCAGATTACTAGGTATTCTATGTATGATAAATTCATTAAAAGTGCATAAGTATGTTTCATTCTGACAGTGTATTAATTCTACAGTTATTAATATTTCCAGTTTACTGTAATGTATTCACATTTATTGACAATCTCCTAACAAATGATCAGGGAAGTGAGTGTTAATGTTCAGATCTTGTTTATTTTTTATGTTCTACTTTCTGACATGTTCCACACTCCCGAGAATCATCTCATATTGGGGTCTGTGGAATGACAACTGAACCTAATTTAAAGAGATCCAACCAGGTAGTTTCAGCTACAGATTTAAGGCCACTGGCTTTTAACTGTTTTTCTGTTGGAAAAATTATAAAATGACTGAACAACACCAGTCAACATAGACATTTATTTACACAGAACATATGGATCGCGGAAGTTACATAATAATTTAGTTACAAATGCACACACATAGACAGACATTCAGAGGTCCTATTTAGTGATCCCTCACAGTTTCCATGCTGTGCGAAGCATAGGAATTAATTTATGAGATTAGAAGTTAATTTATTGGCATATAGGGCCTACATCTATGTATCTGATATTGATGTGGTACTCGTACTAAGAGATTCTGTATTATACTACTTCCTCTCTGTTTTATTAAGTTGACTATTTTAATCCCCCACAGAGTGCTTAGCTCATCTTTTTGTTTTAGCCTTAAACAAAACCAAACAATGAAAAATGTGGTATGGGATGGAATATGACAATATTATGAAAAGAATAGTTGCTACTCACTATACAATGGAGATGCCAAGTCACAGACAGACAGACAGACACAGCAAAAAGACTGTCAAAAAGTAAGCTTTTGGCCACCAAAATTCAGTTGGTCATAAAATTGTGTGTGCTGGTCATTATATAGTCTGCAAAAAGTTACCATGAACATCTGACCCCACCCTGCTAACTAATTTTGATTTCTGTCATTTTTTGAATGGATAGTGATAAGTTTTCAATGCTTCTTGCAGATACTCACAAGGCGTATTCGATTCAGACTGGAGAAAGCTCCGGGTGAATCGTCATTGATAGATCGCACAGGACGCTGCCTCAAGATGGAACCGTTGGCAACTGTTCAGCAATTAGAGCGCTACTTGCTGAAAATGGTGGCTAAACAGTGGTATGACTATGAACGTACAAGTTTCTCTTTTGTACGACGTATTAAAGAACAAGGGCGCATTACATTCTTGCAGCAACATGATTTTGATGAAAATGGCCTCTTCTACTGGATTGGCACTAATGCAAAGTAAGTTGGGCTATGTAATTCAACCATTCGTGATGTATAAGCTTCACAGCATAGTTCATGAATTATTTTAAAAAGACTTCCTAGATAAAAATAGTTTCATAAACATGTTTGAAGGCTGTGTACTGTAAAGACCATCATGTTTAATTGCTCATATCTTAGTTAAAAATTTGCATAATTTGATTCAGTTCTCAATCTGCCCCATTTCTTAACATGTTAGATAAGTGTTTTCTCCATAATAACCAGGTCATTGACACGCACAAACAGCTGCTGCTAGCAAGATTTTTACTTTTTGTGAACATTCACATTAGATTTCAGTTTTCATGAAATTATAATTTTCATAATACTTACCATATAATAGGGTTAAATACATATTTGAATTCTCTGCTTTGTTCGTATGAAGGAAACAAGTAAAGTACGAGTGTTGCTTGGTAAAATATTTTTTCAGGAATAACTAAGATCAAAATAATGGCTCAGTTACATCCTCAGATGTGAAACTTTCTACTCATTCACTCATTCTTAATTTTATGATTTTCCGCATAGAGATGGCTAATCATTTTCTCGCAGCAGTAGTAATTTGATAATATCTTTTGGCAATATATTTGGCAAGATAGCTGCTGTGAAACAGTTACTATTATTTACATACAAAATAAATTGTCTTTTTGTCATTTTTTTGTGTGTTGTATTTCTTAAATGGTTCTTCAGCATTATATCCAATATTGGTGTAATAACTAAAATATTTTGATGAGTTAACTGCTGATGCAACTGTGTGAAGCTAATATTGTGAGCGAATTCATTTAGTACCTCACCATGAACACACACTGGCATCCATGAGAAACTAGGGGCAGGAACGTCCCTGAAGGGGAACTTGCCTGTAAAATGGAACTTTGATACTAACTTGCTTAGCTTGACCTATCCAATAACTGTATTTTGAACAAACTGATAAGTGTTGGTACACTTCCGTTAGAAGTCCTAAAATTCACCTGTTTCTGGAGATACAGTACAAAAACATGAGGCCACATTCTTAGAACATCTAAACACACACCACTGTGAAAGAGAAGAAAAATGGAGAACTTTTTCTTGTGGATTCTGCAGGTCATAGATAAAGGAGATGGCTGCTTGAGTCCAACATACCAACACCAATTTTCATGTTACCAGCTGTCATCATAATCTCAACACAGTGTGTTACTACAGGCACTTACACAAAGACTAAATGCTGTATCAGATTCTGAGTGCTCGTAGAGTTTAGCATCACATCTACTTCGTGTGTGTGTGCATTATGGGTATTCTGAGAAGCAGCTCTGCCTTTCAAGCTGCACTGGTGGTGGTGAAGGGGGTGGGGGGAGTTGCAAGGAAGGGGCTATGGGAAAAGCATATAGCTTAAGATGCCTTACTGTGTTTAAATTTAATTGTGGCCTGTTGCACAAAAATTGGAGAATTGGAGAGGAAGAGAAAGGGAGCACCAGACTTAAAACACTGTAATTTATTTTGTAACAGATAGGAGACTTTCACAAGCTATATGGAAAATATAAATCACTGACATGTTACAAAATACAGGTATTGCAGTGTCATTATGAAGAACATAATTCATGTCTCAGTTAAGAGCAGATACCTTTAATTGAGAATCTCGTGGCAGTAACACGAAAGTATCTTTGTTTTTTAATTTTGATGAATTTAATAAATTTTTGCCATCCTCACATTAAGGTGATGTCCTCAATATCTGCATCCCGTCTTCATTATTTTGGATATATATTTGCTATTAGGTTGTGCTCAGTGAGCTTTTGAAATTTGTTGGGAGAACAGATCCTGAAATTATAACTTATCTTGTTTTTGACAACCTCGGCACACAATAATCACGCGAATATTTACAGGACAAGTCCAGAATGGGTTAACCCAGCACAGTTTGGACTTGTAACTGTGACTTCATCAGATGGCCGTAACCTGCCGTATGGACGTCTAGAGGATATACTGAGCCGTGACACCTCTGCCCTAAACTGCCATACAAATGATGATAAGCGTGCTTGGTTTGCTGTTGACCTTGGCCTCTGGCTTATTCCTACCAGTTACACGTTGCGCCATGCTCGTGGTTATGGGAGATCTGCTCTTCGGAACTGGCTGTTTCAGGTAAGACTGGGAACAGTCTAGGGAGTCATTTTTTGTGTTATTTTTAAGAAACAGTTCCACATTAAGTGTAATATAAGCTTGGAGGTTGGGGCTGAGCGAGGATGTAGCATTCGTATTTTTAAACTGTGGGTGATGATCTCAAGACAGTGAATGTATGTTAAACAAAAATAGACACAAAAGTTGCTGAAGGTGACAGTGCTAAAATAATTTTGTATATTGGAATGTGTGTGTGTGTGTGTGTGTGTGTGTGTGTGTGTGTGTGTGAGTGGGGGGGGGGGTATGTAAGTGGTGTGCTACATGCTTATTGAGTATTTGAGTATTATGAATTATTGCACAGTCACAATTTGCTATTAAACTAAATAATTTCTTTTTCCACATAATTTCAAGAAATCAAATTTTTGAAAGGTTTTAATAAAATGTAAATGGGGGAAGAAATGTTTGCACTAAAATTCCACAAAGCTCCAAGCAAGGACATGTTTACCCCATTGGTTTCTATCAACGACAGACTAGTTGGTAATATTACTGAAATCAAATTCTTAGGTCTTCAACTGCAGAACAATGTAAAATGGAATAAGCATACTGAATATCTTAATGTGGAACTAAGCAAGTCATGTTACATTCTTTGCTCTATAAAATCATGCTGTAATGAGAAAATAGTAACGAATGCATACCATACTTACTTCCATACTCGCTTTATATATGGAGTCACTTTCTGGGGAAACTTTGACAGCTAATAGCACTCTCAAATTACAAAAAAGTGCCATTAGAATCTTGTGTAGATGCAAAACTAGAGACGCTTGCAAACCTCTGTTTAAGATATCTGGTATTCCTCCATTAGCATGTGTATGCCTTATGAATACTCTTATATTCTTTAAAATAAATGTAATAGGTAAGGATGCAGTCTGCAAAAAAACTGTGATGTACATGATCAGTTTACTAGATAATGCAAAAATTTATTTAGAACCCAAATCAACACACCTCTGTGCCAAAAGGTTCATTCCACGTGGGTGTTAAACTTCATTAAAAAACTTACTGAAAACATAAGAGCTATTACTGAGGTCAAAACCTTTGGAAAATCTCTAAAGTCTTATTTACTGCATCAGTGCTTTTACTCCATTAAAGGATATTTAAATTTATGAGGTGTGTTATAGATACTACTTAGTGTATAAAGTATATTATTGTAAAACTAAACAAGTATGCCTAGAAATTACTTACAGAAGTGTACTTAAAACTTGACTTGGCCATTGTCTTATGCAAATGACGTTTTGTAGACAACAGGACCAAAACTACGATACAGTAAAATACCTTGCGTGCTTGCCTTCGTGGTAGGACTTTGTATGTAGATTTCAAGGCACATTCATTTACTTACATTGTGGTCAGATAGTTATTGGTCAAATGGCTGTATTTCTTTTTGTCTCAACCTTGTGTTTAATCTTCATATATAATTGAATTATGTTCTGGAGTTAAGCTTCCTCTGTTTTTTCTTGCGTAGTGGTCATGCTCACAGTATATTTTCTCATTCAGTTTGTGTTGTAGAAATTTGTGGTATGTGATCCTTTAAAACTATACCTTGTGCATCCTGAAATTTGTGGTATGTGATCCCTTAAAACTATACCTTGTGCATCCTAGTTTAGATATAATACTGTCTTTCTAATTTTGCAATGTGATGTAATTAATTTTTGCACATCTGTCCATTCGTTAACTAGTACATCTTTCATTTTTCCCTTTCCTGTTATCCGTATCTATGGAGAAGATAAAATTATAATTTTTGACTATTCCTCAAAACTTACAGAAACTTAAAACAGGCTAAGCATACAGCCTTAGGGGAAAATGGTGGCCATTGCGTAAATGATTTTTTATTATTTAAATAATATAAACGTAAGCAATGAATACTAGAAGCATTGAGTTGTCATCAGTAACACAAAAAAAGAATGAAAACTTTGCTTGGTTTCGTTGCCGGGACTGGAGTTCAGTTGGTAGATTGGAGGGGAGGGGTGTGTGTCAGCGAGCTAGAGCACCTGTGCACCTACATTTTACGTGTAGGGTGAGGGTGCAACAGATTCATTGAGATGGAAGCTAGGAGGATTATGGGAATGAAGGATGTGCTTGGAGGATAGTGCCTATTTGCATAGTTCAGAAAAGCTGGTCTGGGGGAAGGATCCAAATGACAGTCTATGAACCAGCCATGGATATAGTCTATTGTGCTGAGCAGTGTGTTCCGCCACTAGGTGGTCAGGTCTGCTCTTGGGTGCAGAATGGCAGTTGACATTCATTTGGGTGAGCAGTTGGTTGATTGTCAAGGCCATATAAAAAGCTGTGCAGAAATTGCAGTAGAGTTACTGTTTGACATGGCTGCTTTCATTGGTGGGGTCCTGTCTCTGATAGGATAGGATAAGCCTGTGCCAGGACTAGAGTAGGCTGTGTTGGGCAGGTGAATCAGGCAAGTCTTGCACTTGGCTCTTACTTAGGGATATGATGCCTATGGCAAAGTGTTGGGAGTGAGAGGACATAAGGATGGAGCAATATGTTGTGGAGCCTGGGTGAGCAGTGAAATACCACTTAAGGATCATAGATAGGATTGGTCCCTTATTTCCACCATGGTGATAGATAATCAAATTGCTCAGTTGCTCCAGCCCGGCATGGTATTGAGTGATACGTAGGTGCTCCTTTGCAGCAGGTTCTTGGAACTGGTGGAAGGATTAGGAGAGCGTGAGGATAAGGCATGGGAAAATGTTTGCAGACTGCGTTTGAGGAATAGTGCTTATCTGTCAAGGCCATTGAGGGACCTTCTGCACATTGGAATTCTTTTCAGTGCAGATACGCTGTCCACAGGGGGCCAGGCTATATGGGCCACACCCCCCTCTGGAAGAGATGGCAGCTGTCAAGAGGCAGGTACTATAGGTGGCTAGTGTGCTGGAAATGGATGAAAGTTGAAAGTATGGATGGAATCGTGAGAGGTGCAGTCACACGGCACCTTCCAATGCCAGTGTGTTTATGGGTGATCTAAAGGAAACCTTCCTGGCCTCCCAAAGTCCATGTCTGGTTAAGTTAGTTTATAACATATTAGTGATCTGGACCTAGGGCCAGGACACCATTCCTTTACGACCTCAACATTTTCTCTCTCATCCACTTCACGTAGTCCCCCTCTGCCCAATGGGCCACATTCCTGGACTTAGACCTCCACCAAAAATGAGGTTGCTGCTTATCTGCATGACCGTACAGAACAAGTGTATTTTCAGATCTTAGAAACTGTAATGTGCGTGCCTTAAATCGATATGGCACAGTAATATTGCTGGTTAGTTGTATATGAAGTAACAATGTAACCCTCATCAGTCGATATTTCAGTTAGGTAGCAACGATTATTGTGCTTGCATGACAGGACAAGCACAGTTATTCTTTAACTAAAGAGTAAGATTTAGTCATCAGTGAATAGCGACACTGGAAGATAATTTTCAACAAACTGTGGAATTTGGCAAAGTAATGAAGCAAATTTCAGACTTGCTGTTTTTTTCTTTTGCAAAAAGTTGTGTGTAACAGAGAATCTGGTAGAGAGTAAGGTTTGGACAAATGCTATGTGAGGTGTAGCATCACATTGGAGAGTAACCTGTAAACTTAAGTTTCATGAAGGGAATCCCACAAAGCGAAAAGCTGGGAGATAATCTGAAGGTAAAGTTCTTTCCCATGTCTCTCGACAAATAATCCTGCTGAAGGGCTTGAAAACTGTGAAGACTGTCAAGTGATTTACTTGGAAGTATTGGTTGGTGCTGCCATTCTGCCCCATCCAGAGTACTTCACTACTGCAGATGATGTTAGAAGATTTTACCGAAAAACTCCACGTCCAGAAACATGTAATCCAAATGTGGCAGCATCAATTTCATCCTCTACATCAGATTGACAAAGCTGACAAGACACCTGTCTTATCTGATATGCTGAGCAATAAGAGAATAAATTATAAGAGGGTGAACAATATCTCATTAAGTACAACTGGAAATGAAAAACCAAGAATTGCTGTGATGTTAGTAGTCGCTGTAGAGGGAGAAAAGCAGCCTCTCCTCCATAAGTTATTCTGAGGGTTAAAACTTTGCCCAAGGGAAGTTTCTGTAAGGGGTTAGTGATATGTTGCCAAAATAAGTCTGGGTGACAACAAAATTAATGACTGGCTGACTACTAGTTAAAGTTACGTACATGGTGTGCTGCTCAGGAAGAGTTATGCTAGTGTTGGTTGTTTCAAGGTCACCTCACCTCTGAAGTAAGGAATTAAGTTACTGCTTTGGAGGCTAATCTAGTCGTCTTACCTGGACATCAAAACTGCAGGTTCTTGATGTAGGCGTAAACAAGCCATTAAAAGACTGCCTCAGAAAATTGTAAAACATTATTCCAATTGGCCTTTAGAAGGGGCTTGTGCTCTCACTATTGTGCACTCCATCTGGCAAGATTAAAAAGCAGACTGGAATCCTTTTGTCCAAGTGGATTCTGTCTTAAGCTACAATGCCCTGGATGGTTTCAATGTCAATGTACGTAAGGAGGGGAGAGATGAAGGAGAGGTGAGAGATGTTCTTCGTTTCCGGGCGGGACGATAGACAGTCGAAGCCTAGGAGAAAGATGAGATAAAATTGTTTAGATGGGCGTTCCTTTGCAGATGTCTCATGAGAGAGGTTGTAGGGTTAGGATGTTAGAGGATTTTTATTTTTTATCAATTTTCAGTTGATTTGAAATTATACTATATTTACCCAGTAGGGTATTTGACTGTTTTCTGGAAATTGTGTTAAATCGTTAATTACATTGACAAACTGCCTATTGGCTTCTGCCTTGGGTTCTTCGGCCGACGTTCATCTAATGATTTTTCTGACGTTTCGCCAGCACGAGTGGCTGGCATTGTCAAAGCTTCACCCTCCATTGCCGGTGGTGAACTGGAGCCGAGCTTGCGGCCGCAGACTATATGTACCTGGCGCGCCAACGTCCGAGGGCTTCTCCGCAGTAATTTCCGGTGCGGTTCTCCTCTTGCTACCTGCAACGGTCGTTCGCTGCAACACGGGAAGCCAGGATCCGTTTACCTTAAGGCTTTTTTCTTTCTTGTTCAAACTGTTCGCGTGTTTTTGTATTTCTACAGCTTCTCTGAACAAGCGCGTGTGATAGTGCTTCTCTACAGCTAGAACTTCCGTGTCGGCGAATTTTATTACGTGGTCGGTCCCATTCAGTGCGTGCTCTGCCACGGCCGATTTCTCCACCTGCCCCAACCTGCAGTGTCGCTTGTGCTCTTTGATCCTGGTGTTAATTGATCATCCAGTCATTCCGACATAAACTTTTCCGCATGTGCATGGTATACGGTATATTCCCGACCTTGCAAGTGGGTCTCTTTTCTCCTTCGCCGATCTAAGACACTCTTAGATCTTCCTTGTCGGTTTGAATATCGTCTTTATGCCATGTTTGCGCAATGTACGGCCGATTCTGTCCGTCACTCTGGGAATGTATGGCAGAAAGGCCGTACCCGACATTTCTTTTTCTGGTTCCTTACTTCGCCGAGTGTTGGGCTCTGTTACACTTCTAATGTAATTTGTGGAGTACCCATTGCTCCTCAGAAAAGTTTCCAGGTGTTGCATTTCTCGTTTGAGGTGTTGCGGCTCACATATTCGTCCTGCTCTCGTTACAAGCGTACTAATCATGCCTCTTTTCTGGCTTGGGTGGTGGTTTGACAGTTTGTGCAGGTATCTGTCCGTGTGTGTCGGTTTTCGATACACGCTGTGTCCCAGGTTTTCGCCTTCCCTTGTGACCAGCACATCTAGAAATGGCAGTTTCTTGTCCTTTTCTACTTCCATGGTAAATGTTATGTTGGCATGGAGGCTGTTCAAGTGTCTTAGGAAGTCACGGAGCTGTTTTTCACCGTGGCTCCACACCACGAAAGTATCATCGACGTACCTGTACCACACCTTAGGTTTGCAAGTCGCCGAGTCCAGTGCCTGTGCTTCGAATTGTTCCATGAAGAAATTGGCCACCACTGGACTGAGAGGACTACCCATGGCGACGCCTTCCAGCTGTTCGTAGAAGTCGCCATTCCACGTGAAATAGCTCATGGTGAGACATGCATGGAAGAGCTTTTTGATGTCTAGTGGGAAAATGGAACCGATGTGCTCCAGAGCGTCACCGAGTGGCACTTTCGTAAATAACAAAAGAACATCAAAGCTGACCAGGATGTCGTTTGGTGCATGTTTCAGTTTCTTCGGCTTCTCAATGAAATGTCCTGAGTCCTTAATGTATGTGTCGGTCTTCCCCACGTGTGGTTGGAGCAAGGAGGCCAAGTGTTTTGGGCAGGTGGAGAAATCGGCCGTGGCAGAACATGCACTGAATGAGACCGACCACGTAATAAAATTCGCCAACACGGTAGTTCTGGCTGTAGAGAACCACTATCACACGTGCTTGTTCAGAGAAGCTGTAGAAATACAAAAACACACGAACAGTTTCAACAAGAAAGAGGAAAGCCTTAAGGTAAACGGATCCTGGCTTCCCGTGCTGCAGCGAACGACCGTCGCAGGTAGCAAGAGGAGAACCGCACCGGAAATGACTGCGGAGAAGCCCTCGGACGTTGGCGCGCCAGGTACATATAGTCTGCGGCCGCAAGCTTGGCTCCAGTTCACCACCGGCAATGGAGGGTGAAGCTTTGACAATGCCAGCCACTTGTGCTGGCGAACCGTCAGAAAAATCATTAGATGAAAGTCGGCCGAAGAACCCGAGACAGAAGCCAATAGGCAGTTTGTCAACAAGTGGTCACGAAAGCCTCAACAATTTTGCATTAATTACATTATTTTATCCCCCTAACATGCTTTCCTCTTGAATGTCAGTATGCATTTATAAAAATGAAAATGAGATTCAAATAATTTGAAAGCCCAATAAAACACTCCATTCCAGTCATATGATGCCTGTGATGTCACTGCCTATCTCGCTGCTCCTACTTTATACAGCTATTCACAGTAATGTCTTGTTTTGGAATTTACATTGCATAAAAATGGTTACAAATGGTGTGTAGTACCATAATTAACAAACACATCTATAATAACTCCCGAAAAAGTTTGAATGTTCCAGAGAATGTGAGAAGATGCAAAAAGTGTGGTTGCACTCTACCAGCAAATTGCCACCACATTGACACACAAGTTCACTATCTTCATTAAAAATGTGTTGCACTTTGCGGTTAACAGTAATTTATCTAAGAGATATGCCTTTCCACTATAAAAGGAACGATAGTGTCATTAAATAAAATTAAAATCTTAGTGAGAGTTGTCATTTTACCCAGCTTCACATAAATTATCTGGTAGATCAGTTGTCAGAATGGTAGAGTGTCAAATCTTACAAGATGATGTTCATAAATTGCTGGTTTGACTCCAACCTGGAAGAATATTTTGATTTATTTGTAAAACTACTCGACATTCGTCTTATGTGATAACGTAATCACAATTACAAAATTTCATCAGACCGATCAGAAACAGAATATTATTGTGTTTTCCTTGTTGTTTACATGCATTTAAATTTGCAGTTGTTATTCGCACATATCACCTTCAAAAAGATATTTTGTAATTAATGTGACCACACACTTTGTACTTTCTTCTTCTTCTTCTTCTTCTTCTTCTTCTTCTTCTTCTTCTTCCATTTCACCCTCTTTGGGGCACGCTGGATCAATCATTTCTTTGTGTGTTCTTTTCTTAGGGCCCAGTATTTCTTCATTCATTCTTTCTGATCTTCTTTTCCTCTCTTCTTCCGAGATGAAGGGTTTGACTTTTGTATAGATTTGTCTTGGAACCTTAAGTTTTCATCTTTAGTAATTAATTTAGCTGTTCGATCGATAAGTGAATTTTCTGAAATCTTTCATTCTACTAGGTCATTCTCAGTTTCTTTAAATAAGTTGGGTAGGAGACGAGGTACTGGCAGAAGTAAAGCTGTGAGGACCGGGCGTGAGTCGTGCTTCGGTAGCTCAGATGGTAGAGCACTTGCCCGCGAAAGGCAAAGGTCCCGAGTTCGAGTCTCGGTCGGGCACACAGTTTTAATCTGCCAGGAAGTTTCAAGTTGGGTTTCATTTTGCGGTTACGGAAAAAGTCAGATTTGTTTGGTTAATCTGTTGGAATTGATTCTGAGAAGATGACCATAAAAATTTATCCTCCTCTTTTGCATAGTATCTGAAAGTTTTTCAATTTTCTTGTAGAGAGTTTCATTTTTGAAGTATATAATCTTATTGTCTTGAAATTTTGGTCCTATAATTTTTCTTAAAATTTTTCTTTCCTTTAGCTCAAGTTTCTCCATTTGGCCTTTGAAATTCATGTTTAGTGTTTCTGCTGCATACAGTGCTTCTGGCTTAATCACTGTCTTGTAATGTGTAATTTTGGACCCCCATGAAAGGGATTTTTTGTTATTTGTATTTTTTTGTAGTTGGAAGGCCAATTCAAGTTTGCTTATTCTGGATTACATTGCTTTGCTTTCCCCAGCATTCCAACTAATCCATTCTCTGAGATATTTGAATTCTTTTACTATTTCAATCTTTTGTTCTTTAACTTTGAGGTATTTACATGAGTGCTTGATGTTTGTCTTTGTACTTTAGTAGAAACAATATTTTTTATCTTCATACTGTCAAGCTAGGATCGCAGTTTTTTTAAACTGGTAAAGTTTCATCTTGTGTGAAGATGAAGTAAGTCTGTTTTAGCATTGACGTTATTTTACACTCCCAAACATAACAGACGTTAAGTTTGTGCTACCTGCATGTTGTACATGCTTTATATCTTTCTATATAGAGAAACTCATCGTCGTACACCTCGTTGTATTGTGGGCGTATGGTGATATCCTCACTACAAGTAATGCTTTCCAAAAAAAGTGAATAGTTTGTTCACAAAGGAAATGTATTTATCCTCTGTTGTCCATTTCTCAGAGTAAGATTAATGTGAAGCTACATATATCGTACTCCTATCATTGAAACATCTACTATGATCTGTTCTTGCTAATGCTATTTTCGTATTTTGTGTAAAACTTTTAGAAATAATTGACCCTTCAGGGACTTGAACATTTGACCTCATTATCCGTAGTCAGATGTGCTATCCGTTGCGGCATTGAACACCTCGTCAGACCAATACCTCTGCTTGGGTGTCTTCCGTATAGGAAATCAGCACTAAGGTTTGCCAAGAATAATTTTATTGTGCTTTGCGTCATATCTCATGACTGATAGTCGACAGTCTAGTTTTAATATAGTGGCCCATTTGCAAAAGTTCTACAATTCCTCAGTTTTAAGTGAGTTTTGTAGGTGAGTTTAATGATGTTGCAAGAAGCAGGGAAAAGAATGTCCGTCATTGCACATATTGCTGCTGTAAATGGGTGTAGCACAAACACACAAACTTTCACAGGGTTTCCCACTATCAGCGTTCACAGAATTCCATTTCTGTTGTTACTCAAAAGTTGCAATTGCATTTTCCATTATTAAATAGCTAAACTGTTTGCAGAAAAAAAGATGTAAAAACATTGTAACTTTAGTCTGTGACGTCACCACACCATAGCATCAGGCCAGTAACCGAGCATTTTCGAAAACGTGACCAAATCTTGGTATTTAATGACTTTTAAGCTTTAATTACATGAAAATAACATTTTGTGAGAATATTGACCATAAATGCTATTTGAATGTTATTGATCCGAATAACAACAGTTTGAATCATGTTTTTAACACAGGAAGGTAGCCTATTGAGAGATGAGGTTTTCTCCCAAATTCATCATTTGAAAAAGACGGGATAATCTTATATTTGCAGGTTAAACAATTGATATTGAGGTCAGCTTTTTGCAATGCTGGATTAAGTTTTGTACAGATTTATTTTGAAGAATTTCAAAGAGTGGGGCTTAGCAAATACTACTTTAGTTCAAGTAGCTCCAGATTTCTCGATATGCCGAAGCGCCCTATACAGTATCGATCTTGTTCAGACAATCAGGTGGCATTTTACTCAACAGCAGTGAATACGAGAGAAACTGTGAACTAGCTGCTACAACAGTGCCATTGACAATTATATGAAACACAGGCGGAAGTAGCATTAAATTCTGTCAACTTACAGACTTCTATTGTTTGAATGGGTTTGCAATAAAGGTTCTCATACATGTGTGGATACCATACACATACATTTATGCTGCTTTTTAAGTTAAGGTAACATTAAAAGGTGAAAATCTTATCCTACAAAAACCATGACTTGATTCTGAACCCAATCAATATTTTGTTTGGTTGTGAGAAACTAATGATTTAAGAGATATTCGATCACTGTTCACATATTAGAATATTGATGAAAAATGTTACCAGTTTTTAATCAGCTTCGGAACAAGATGGGGACATTCAGATGAAACTAGGAAAAAAGTTAATCCAGGTTGTTTCTTATGAAACAGACCCCATTAAACTGACTGCAGTTGTTATTGTAAGACTAAATTATAGTGGAAGGACTCATTGTAGAGACAGTACCAACAGACATATCTAGATTGCGGGACAAGCAAAAGTTGAAGAATTGGACTGAATCATGATTGTGATTTTTTATTTGTGTGTTAGTTAATGTTGTTACATATGACCTGCACCCTAGAAGATATTGCTGTCCGTGTTTCACTGTTGCCCAAGCACAGCTCTACTTGTCCAAGCACAGCTCTACATAAGGTTTGGAGGAGGAACACACACCAGATTGACAGAGAATTGTAATAAGTGTGGGGAGGGGAGTGGTGGGCAGGCAGCAGATTTCATCTTGCTACTATCATGGAAACATACAGTGCGTACTTTAGCCTTACGAAAATGTCTACCATGTTTAAACTGCAGTTCGCCTCAATCCATTTGTACTCTGAATCGATTTCAGAATTGGACAAATTGGACAAATTGGACAAATACTTAACAATGGCATACATTTTTGCAGGAGATGCTAAAAGTCTAGATTGGGGCCACTGGCGTACTTCCGTGTTTCGTGCAGCAATATCATTGATGCTCTCCTTGAAGTATGATGGGAATGATAGGTGGTGTGTTAGCTGCTGGTTCTGCACAGGCAATAAGAGAGTGGTGGGCAGATGATATGCTTTTGTATCGAAAGACATTGTAACATTCTCATGTCTGTATAGATGGAAATCCTCTTTTATGTTCAACAGCTAAATATTTGTGATCATCATCATCCTGAATCAAAATAGTTGTTCCACAGATGAGAAGCTTAACAAAAAAGGTAGTAAAGATAAAAATTAATGTAAACAATTTCTTTTTGTTTATTTTACTTCTCCTTGAATTATCAAAACGTAAGACAATAAATGGAATAAGTTTAGAATAGGTGTAATGCTAATTTTTTTAGGCTGATAATTTCTCAATAAAAGTTTGTAATTTTGATTAGACAGAATACGGGGGTGGTCATCTTATACTCGGGTAAATGAAGCAGTTACCCTCCACAGATGCATTGATAGATGTTTATGTAATGTACTTGCACAAACAGTCTACTTATCTCCAATTAATTTATTTCTTATGAATCAATCTCTATCATGAAAATATAAAAAGAAGGAACTTTCTCCGTAGACAGTATTCCCTCCCCAGCCGCATGGACACATGAAGAGCCACTGATTTTTATTGCCCCAGATTTCGCTATTATTCTTATTGTGGAAGTTGGCTAATCTTCTTCTTCTTCTTCTTATTATTATTATTGTGAATGATAATAAACATAATTGTTCTAGCAAATCCAGTCTCATCTTTCCAGTTGTAGTGCGTTCATCGACATGTACTTTCATTTTCTATCATACCTACTGTTCACTACATTAATTGTTGATTATAGAGACTGTTGTGTGATCGAGGTCTCTTCTTCTTCTTCTTCTTCTTCTTCTTCTTCTTCTTCTTCCGTTTTCCCCCCTCCCCCACTACTTTTTGTTTTAATGTACTACCCCCCATGCAAAAATTACTGAAAATAATTCTGCAATTTTAATTAGGAAATAGCCACTCAAACACCAGACTGTGTTTAAGTGTTCAATTTATAGCATAATGACACTCGAACGTAGCATAATGACACTCGAACATAGCATAATGACACTCGAATGTTGCACCAATTTTTATCAGCACTTGAATTTTCTGTTCTAATTCCTCTATCCAGGTGTCAAAAGATGGTGTAAATTGGACTACACTTTATACTCACGTGGATGATGGCAGCCTGAATGAACCAGGCAGTACAGCTTCATGGCCTTTGGAACCACCAGCTGAAGAAACTCAAGGATGGCGCCATGTAAGGCTGCAACAGGCTGGGAAGAACGCTTCGGGTCAAACACATTACCTCAGTCTGTCAGGGCTGGAACTGTACGGGACAGTAACAGGCGTCTGCGATGACCTTGGTGAGAACTAGCACTTTGTGTCAATATTTTGTATCCCCTTCATAATTAGAACATAAAATAGAATCCCTTATTACACGTTGTTCTCATTTTAATTGCTTGACTCCGTATGTAGCAATAACATAATAGATTTGCAGTGGCCATGTTAGACAAGGGTAAATTAAATATAAACCAGAATTTCTGTTTTACAAATTTTTTTGTAAATGGGGAGTGGTGTAATTGTTGCTGTCATTTCCGATGATTGATTGTTCTCCACAGCTGGAGTGTTGACATACTGTTTCTTTAGTCAGAAACAAAATGTCAGAGCAAGAGGTACTGCCATCTGTTGCGCAACACTTTATAATAAAGTCTCTCACAACAGAGGGCACAAAACCGTCTGAAATTTTTAAGACTTCTGGCACAGTTTGGGGACAACGCCATGAGAGAGACTAAAGTGTATGCTTGGCACAAACAGTTTTTATGAGCATGAGCCACACTTGAAAGTGCAGCTCATTAGCATCGCTTGAGGACCAGCATGGCTGAGGAGAATATTTGCATTGTTAGCCAGCTTATTCAAGATGATCACCGAATAACAGTTGCTGAAATTGATACTGAGGTTGACGTAATCTATGGTAGTGCTCTCAGGCGATCATTACTGACAATGTTGGAGATTGGAAAGTGTCCCAAGGTGGGTGCCCCATCTTCTCACCACAGAGCACAAATTTCATTGTCTTGAGGAAACTGGTACTAACACACTACAGAACTGAAAGGGAACTTTTTTTGCACCAGACGGTGGTCTGCGGTGAAACATACATGCACTTAAACACAGAATTGGAAAAAAAGCAGCATGGAATGTACAAAAATGATGAATCAGTACCCATCAAAGCAAAAAAACTCTCCATGGGGAAGGTTCTTGGAACAGTGTTTCTTGATCTTAAAGGAGTTCTTCTCGTTGATTTTCTCTATGAACATTGTTTTGTGAACTTTACATACTGTTGCCAACTTTTGAACCACACAAAATGTGTGTATCATCAGAAAAGGCGCTTATTTATGATCTGGGATATCATC